>NC_052505.1:15378634-15678634 GCF_014356525.2 Nilaparvata lugens | reverse complement strand
CATTAAAGTTCATTGTTAAGTTCATTATTGTGATTATTTCTATAAATTAATTAACACGTGCCCAAATAGGGAGAGCAATCAATACAAAAACTATTTGAGTTTGAAATGATGCACAAACATAGTAACACACTTGATATTAGAGAAATATAGTCTAAAAAGATAGATCAGATACATGATAATCTAATGGACCATCAAATCCACTTTAAATAAATAGAATGGAAAGATATAATATGGAAATTATTTGGAAAAGAGTTAGGCTAGTTATAATACACCAGTTGAATTTCATTAAAACAATAGAAAATGATCTCATAGCATAAAGCAATACATTAACAATTTTCCATATTTTTCAATTATCACTGTAACATGTTGTTAGCACAGTTCGCGATATGAATATCTATCCTATTATATTAAGCGAGCAATTTCTGTGTATGGTTATTTGGTTATCTGATTATGTATGTCCAACGGATCTCGAAAATGGCTCTAACAATTATCACGAAATTTGGAAGTAGGTTTATGATATAAAAATTAGATTGCACTAGGTCTCATCCCTGGGAAAACTCACTAAAGGACATGAAAAGGGTAATATTTATTCATCCTTGGAAAAACAGATGATAATTTCGTCGTCTGTTGATGATTGAAGTTAGTGAGCGAGTGCATGTGTGTGGGACTGAGATAGAATTATGACTCAGCTGTTGAACTTTTTTAATCATTCAATCAGGTACTTAGTGCCGGTTGCACAAAAGCCGGTTAAATTTTAATCCCGATTAATTCCAGTAGAACCAATCAGAGAAACGATCTTTTTGAAATGATCTTCTCTGATTTGGTCCACGTGAAATTAATCAGGATTAAAATTTAACCGGCTTTTGTGCATCCGGGCTTTTGTGAGAGAAATTTTTGCATTCCTCTGGGAATTGATATCAATTCACTGTGATTAGATAGAACATTTCTCTATGAACTATAAATTATATATTATAATTTCTTCTTTTGTAATAATTTTTTCATGCTTTTTTACTCCAGAGCGAATCTCGGTCCCCCGATATTAATATAATAAAGGAAAGAATTGGTTTATACAAGTACGGGATAGGAAATTCATCACGTCTGAACTACTGTACTGATTAACTTGAAATTTTTCGTGAAGATTCTTAGTATACCGAGAATGGTTACAGGCCTGTATTAAATTTTGATTTCAATAGTTCAAGTTTTTAATCAAACCCTAGCGGAGCACGGGTTACTACTAGTAACGAATAAATTACATTAAAATTATATCACTCAATCTCCAAGTTATAGTGGTCACAAGGAACAGAAAACACGTAATATAATATTAATCATGATATCAATGTCCACCTTCCACCACCATGAAAAACCCTTTGCTTGATGTTTCACATAAGTATGTCAATGAACTTGGATTAGAACGGAGGTACTAAATTTAAATACATTTCGAAATTGTTGTGATACGGTTTAATGTAGACATAAAATGAAGTAATTTCATACTTGATCGTTACATTACTGTAATATGCCTCTCGAATGAACAGACTTTGACATGAATTAGAGTGTAGAAAATATTCTATCCTCTACATTACTGTAATATGCCTCTCAAACTCTCAAATGAATAGACATTGACATGAGCCAAAGAGTATGGAATGTAAAATTATACTCTACATACTCTATGGAAATGATCTAGATACTGGAGCTCATGATACGGTGAGTAATAATATTTCCTCCACCAGGAAAAATTACAATGAGGTAAACAGGTCCGGAGTTATTCTACGACGAACTCAACATAACTGCTATGGATGCACAATAGAGCTCTATTGCATGCATTACTCTTTTTCTTTGTTAGTTTATCTGCTCTATCAGTTCTCATCATCACAAAAATCCCGTTGCACGTTGAGTTATGCATAATATACATGATTAAAAATTCCTGAACCGTTTAGAATGCTTCTTCCTTGGTTAGTGGAAAAAAACTCTGTAGTTGGAAGTACCGAATGGAAGGACACGGAGAAGCTGTCAATAAAATACGGTACCGTATGTAAATCTGACTGTATGTGACGATATAAAGTGCTTATATGAGGCTGCCAATAACAGTGTTTTATCGAATTATTGTCCTTTTTATAGAACCCAAATAGCATGTTTGCAAGCGTTTTGCCTCATAAAAGTGTGCTTCCTAGACAAGTATTCTGAGCACTTTCTAACTGATTACATTATTGATTTTCTGATCTCAAAGAAAATAATTGGAGATAGTTTTAACATGCTCTCTTTCTTTTTTTGTAATTATTATTGGGGTTTATAATCTTGAAATCACAATTAAGAAATGCCAACTACTACTTCGGCCTATTTTTATTGATAAATTGGAATTGGTATTTCATATTGGTTTCATATTTCATATTGGTATTCCATATTTTTATATTTTAGAAGGTTCATTATATTTCATAATTATTGCTCTGAATAACTCAATCAATTAATATCATTAATAGACCTGAGGTAAGACATGTGGTGGTGATGGAATATGCAGGAAAATTTGGCAATATATATAATTATATTATTATTGATCAACTCACCGCTATTATATAGTCCTCATAGAACCGGACGACACGATACGATACGACAACGACGTATATGCATTACCTCTCCTTCACATATGAAGTACGTTCAGATCTCAGCACATCATCGTACGGCACGACCCGACACATGCACGACAAACTGATGAGCTTTTTCTTCACCGCACTTCTGAGATGTGACGTCACACTCATTGCCAAATTAAGGAAGGGAATAGGATAAATGGTGAATAGAATTCGATATTTTATTTTATTTCGAATTACTTTAATTTTTAAATAATTTGGAAAATATTATCATCTGTAGAATATTTTTGTTTTGGGCCGATCAATCAGCTGTATGGAAGGAGCGCTCTCTGTTATCGGCAATGGGAGATAATGAACTCAGAGATTGGCGCCTACTTTACAAAATTCTTTAGATTTAGGTTGTTTCTATTTTTATTGGAAAATATGCCGTGACATTATGTAGAAATTAGTCACTGGGAGATCGAAAATTCTTCTATTACGAGAATAAAAAAAACTATTCATAGAATCTACCTAGTTTTCCCTTGATATTCTTTCAAACTTTTCCAAGTGGAGCATTCATGAGGGAATTTGGAACAAAACTGTAGAATACCCTGTACAATATTCTATATTATGACTCAAAAACAGAACAGGAGCGAACCGAATTTTTAAAAATAAAAAAACCGATGAAATTTGAAGTTGTGTAACTTTGAAAAGGGAGCATCGTAAAAATGTGCGTTATTTAGAATCTGGATGTCATCCAAGCTCGACAGAATTGACTCTTCAGTGTCAGCACCGAGCACTACCATCTTGGATTAAACCTAACAAAAATAATATTATTCTCTATGTTCTTTTTTCCAAATTATTTTTTTATTATCATTAAAGAGACGGTACAGTGTATACAAGAAGATCTATTAAAAGACTTCTATTCTATTTATTCAATAGAGAAATAGTACAATATGAATAACCATATAAAATTATTGAATTTTGTTCAATAATTATTTCATTCTACTGCACTTATTATGTAACCAGTAAAATTATTTTTTTGACGGTCCTGAACTGGAGAAGACTATAGTGAAGGTCCACGATATAATGGCAGTATTTGTTTAACATTGATGTTAAAGAGAAATATTCCACTTCAACTCCTGGAGAAATGGATCATTCAATCTAGTGACAATTAGGGATGGGTATCGAAAGACAAAACATCGATGTTTTTTTCACCTTAACATCGATAAGTGAAAAAATCGAACAGTAAACATGGATGTTTTTAAACATCAATGTTTTAAACATCGACGTATCGCCGTACATTTACGGATGATACTACGAAGTCTATTATACAGAGTATTTCAGAAGTAGTGTCGAACATTCTAGGGTATTGTTCCTGGATGATAGGAGACGAAATGTCGTATTTGAAGTGTCCAAAACTCAGCGGTTATCCTTATAGCTACCATTTTCTTTTTTCACTTAGGAATTTTTATCTCAAAATTAAATAATTTTGAATAAATAAATACTCAAAAGCATCAGAAACGATGAATGAATAGATTTTTATTAGTATTAATAACGTGAAAATGATACAATGTACAGTATATATATATATATAATATATATATATATGATACTTTACACTTATTCTTGATAAAAATGATAAAACGGGGCGAAATCAATTTGATTGAACCCACAACACTTCTGTTAATAAGCTCACAGAGTATTAGTTTATTACTTTGTATAGATATAACTCAATTATTTTGGAAGTTGATTGATTCATTGGTATATTTTTTCATAATCTCGAAATACTTAATAGTACAAAAAAACTTCTAAAGTGACTACAATTTTATCTGGAGCTATTGTTCCAATATTCTAACAGTTACTAACTGGAATTACAACAATTTTGGACTTGTGGTATTCAAGTAACAGTCTTTCGAATAATTGAAATCAGGTTGTGACTAGAAAGATACATCAACTCTATTATAGGTAGTTTACAAGATTTGTCATCTTCATAGTTAAGTCAGAAACCTCTCGGGATATCCTTGAAGATTCTGTCTGGAATTTCATCCTAAGCTAATTTTAGCAATCATTGTTACTCATATCGTATTCATTCAATACCTGATAGTTTTATTTAGGTAATGGAAATGATAAAAGTTTTTTTATATGGATATCTACACACCTTACAATACGAGGACCTCTATTCCAGAGCTAGATTAATTGGTGTTAAACGTATGTTGAGGAAAGCACTTGTAATAAGAAAAAAACTGTTTCTTCCTAAGAAACAAAGAATCCGACTTCTTATTTAATTCTAAATAAGTATCTAACCTTGTCAAGAGCTACAGAAGTTATGTAAATCTACGAGAGTATCCAACAGTCTCACATAAAAATACAGAGAGCCTAAATGAAAAATTCATTTTAGTTGGGAAAAACATCGGATGACCGATGTTTAGGTAAAACCATCGATAAGTGAAAAACATCGAACAGTAAACATCGATGTTTGATGTTGAAACATCGATGTATCGATACCCATCCCTAGTGACAATCTAGTGAGAGTTCCACGTTATAATGACAGTATTTGATTAAGATTGGTGCTGCTATCCTTGTCTATCATTCGCCAAACAGATAGCGCTATCCCTTTCTAGCTCTACAAAGTAGCTAGATCGTTTTTTTAACAAAGTAGAAATATAATAAATTAGTAAAATATTTCATCTCAATGATGAAAATTTCTTATTTAATAATTGAAAAAAATATTTCTTGATGAATGAAATGTTTTTGATTATTTTAAACAAGAATGAACAGTAAATATTAAAATCAGATATACCGGTATCAGCTATCCTCTATAGAAGCATAGAGAAAATAATACTGAGTGCCGTTTGCACACTTTCAGTTCAAACTAAATTTCATTTCAAACTGGATTAAATCCATACAAAGTCTCGTTCGCAATAATGTTGTTTATTTTTAGTTTATGCCACCAGCTGATTGAATTCAGTTTAAGCTTTGACTGTGCAAACGGCCCTAAGAGTAATATTAAGGACCGGTTTCTGAGCTCGGGATTCAGCTAAGTTCTAGAATTTAAACAGCTGGAGTCAGAAAATTGGCTTTCCGAAACGGGGTGCAGTCGCAGTCCGCTTTTAAATTAAATTTCAAAAAACTAGAAAATTGAACACAAAATAAAATAAAGAGAAAATAGTTGTAACATATTAAATCCGGGTAGATAAAAAGCCCTAACAGAAACAGTAATAGGTCGGAAATAAAGTAACTGGCTAATATCGCCAAATAGATAATAACTAAGATTAGATAGCATCAGCTTGTTCTGGCTAAATGGTACAAGAACCTAAAAAGGATTTGAAGGAAGTTTATTGCTCATAAATAGATTGTTATATAAAATATTAGAAGATTGAGGTTATGTACATGTATTCACGGATCGGTGACCTAGAGATCGATCAAACCGAAGAACGTAGAATCTGACCAAAACCCCTTGGCAGAGCTTTATTGCAATCGGATGGTGTGCAATGTGAAAAAACACCCGTCCACGTGGCTAATTATTAGGTAGCATGGAATTAATATTAATGTATAGAATATTAACTAGCATGCAAAGAGCATAAATAAAAAACCAAATAAAAATAATTTAATGTATTCAGGAAATAAGAGTTACCAGGCGCATGAATACCGAATAAAATTTGCATGCACCAATAGTAAAACGGCAGTTAATAGGCGGCAACTGTAGGCCAATTCAAAAATATTTATATATATTTATATAAATGTACTAGATTTTGTGTAAAAATTTGTGTAATCTATGTTATCGATATGGCTCGAATGCAAAGAAATTATTAATCATATAATCTAAGCAATATTTTGGCATTTTTTGTAAGATCTATTTGAACCTAAATGGCGGAGGACTAAGATATTTAAATTTTATGCTAATTTGAAAGTCGGAAAGAGGATCTGTAAAACTTGAGAAGGAAGAACCAGCACACTCGCCAGCCAGATGCCACCATAGAGGACCCCAATATTTTAGAGCGAAGTACCTTATTAATAATTTTGTAAAAGTTAAAGTTAAAGTAAATTATTAATTTCTAAAAGACTTCGTGATGCTATTGTGACAGAAGTCATTTTTCATTTTTATTAAATTTATAACCCCTTGGAGGAGACGATTCGGCTACCATATTCCCGGACCACATGGAGTTGGATCGACATCGGCGCTTACAAGAAGATTTTCGACACGTGAGTGATTAAATTTGAATTTAGTGATGGGCGCCCTAGTGCTTCGAATTAATCTGATGATCAAAGCTAGCTCGCCGAAAGGGTTTTATTATAAATTGAGAAATTAATAAGAGTAATACTTGCGCAAGTAAAATTAGTATTAAAGGTATTTATTGAAAAAAAATATAGATCAATATTTTAGAAATTTCTATTTAATCAAAGAAGTACGAAATCTAGGCTATAAAACATATGCATATAATATTTTTTTTTGCAATACAATTTGCGATAATTTATCATAGTTCTAATTCACTAGATGAATGGCTCTACCTATTCCGTCAGGTGCCGAATCTTGCACCCTGAGATGAAAATATATATTCGATACAATAAATCTACTAAATACTAGAGATTTTAATATATATATATATATTTGGATTATTAGTGGCTAATTTATCAAGCTGATCTTAGAGCACATATTTTTGATTGAATTATCCAAGTCGACAAGTATTGGCAAGTGCATGTCGCAACTACATGCAACAGAATGCTATGATTTTAAGATAAGGCACATGGTAATGATTCGTGCCATAAATCTAGAATATAAAGTTTAGCCTGTGATATTTTTATTGATTTCATATTGTTCTATTTTTATATTATATTTTTATCGCTCTATATATATTTTTTGCCTCGATTGATCTTTGCATTATTTATGTAATATATGTATGAAACTTCCATGGTGTGCAATTTATTTTTATTCCTCAACTCTATAGTATAAGTATCATTTATATATATATTTATTATTTATTGAATTACAAGAGTTATTGGAGAAGCCCATATCTAGGCCTAACAAGATTTTTTAAGACTGAATACTATCAGAAAACCACGCCCTAATTATATTAAATCTCATGCTTTACCGACTGATGCCAAGCAGGAGGCTAATCGTTATTTTTATATAAAGAATAACGTGACATAGTGTAAAGTTTTAGCTATTTTGAATTATATAGTAATGTTTAATTCTTCAAGGAAAAACGTTTCCAATTTAAAAATGAGAAAAAAAATTATCATAAAAACTGCGACTAAGCCCCGTTTCGGAAATCCATTTTTCTGACTTCAGCTGTTCAACGTCTAGAATTCACCTAAATCCCGAGCTCGGAAACCGGACCTTAGGCCCGCCACAAAGTAGACCCACGCTAATCCACGAAAAGCAACCCACGCCGTGGGATGTTTTGTACACTATTGCTCCAGACATCTGTGTAATGATAATAATACTTGCAATTAATAATCCACTTGTCAGCTGATTGATTATGAATAATTAATTCTATAGCAATGGTTTACAAACATCCCACGGCGTGGGTTGCTTTTCGTGGATTAGTGTGGGTCTACTTTGCGGCGGGCCTAAATCCATACCAAATCTCGTTCGTGATAATGTTGTTCATTTTTAAGCCACCAGCTTATTCAATTCAGTTTGAATATGCAAACGGCCCAAAGTGTAATAATCTCTGGATAGAAGCATAGAAAAACAATAGCGTTATCTTATGCTAAAAACTTATGCTATCGTTTCTCTATGATAGAAGGCAGTGGCAGTAGAGAAGGCAAGGCATAGATACTCATCAACCCTGTTCTCCTAATATCTCTCCACTGCCATTATAACGTGGACCTCACTGTTGTTGACAAGTCTTAAACTGGACCAGACAAGTGTGACGTCACACACGTAGCCTCAGACAAGAGGGCATGCAGTAACGTGGTCTGGTGTCTGCATTGAGACTCAAGTGCAGTGCAGATGCAAGTTGAGTGAAACCAGTTCGGTCAACTGGTTGGAACCCGTTACTGAACACAAACACAAAGAAGGAGCACAGTGCGAGTGCACCGATCAAGGGCAAGTTGCAAGTTCCCAGTCACCTGGTGCAGCTACTGCATGTGTATGCATCTAACATGCACTTTTCTTCAGGGAGCTACAAGAGATTAACTAGCACCTGCAGACAACTTAGGATTGGAAAATCATTCCTACAAATACATGGTAGTGTCTGAGAGTATTTTGTTACTGTAATGTCTAAAGCTGCGTTTTCGTTTGTGCGTAAATGCCGTCGTCCACCACACCGGGCGAGGATCTCAGATTGGGAAGACTTCAATTTGTCTAAATGGCTTAAAATATTAAGTTCAATTATGCTTTAATGAGGGAGGTTGAGTTTATACTTTCAAATGGCAATATGTTTATAGTATTAAAAATGTTTTGACTCTTGAATAATAAACACAAATAATGAAAAGTTATTTGATCAGCGGTTTTAGCACACTTGAAATTTGGACAATATGAATGTCCACAATGCTTGCCGTCGTCGACTGCGGAAATTTACGCATAATCGAAAATGCACCTTTAATTGATCTATTTAATTTTTATTTTTACTTTTACTTCTATTGCCAACATATTATTTCATTTTCTTTTTTGCATTTTTTGTGATTATTGTTTGTGCTTTCTTTGCGAGAATAAAGTTATTATTATTATTATCTATCTTTACAGATCTATAAATTGGTTAGGACTACTTAAACCACTTGAAAATCATAAAACTACACTAGAATACATTATTCATTCTATTTTTATTTATTACATTCCACAATCACAATATCAAATTAATGATTGGGTGAGAATCAATAGGATAAACCCAAAACTGTTTCTCTCCCTAATTCTGATTCAAAAATAGTCCAAATGAGGTTATGAAAACACGTTTATAAAAATCACAAAAATTCACAATGTAAGTAATTACAATGAAATCTTCTTCTAGTGTGGTAAACCTTTTAATCCAAGCACAAATATGCTGACCATAAATAGTAACTTATGCGGAAGGAGGAATTGCATTATTCAAGTGTTTGGGCAAAAAACTTACTTATTGGAAGTTTATATTATAAGATAATGGTTCAGAATCGACAATCTATGTAATGCAGATGTTTCCAATTCGTTTTGTAATAAAAAAGGTGTACGAAGTTGTTGATCATCATAGCGGCAAAGAATGAGTTCAATAAAATCATAAGTAATTAAACGGCCAAGAAAATAAATAATATAAACTGGCAGTAGAAAGAAGACACTGACCACTATAGTCCACTACCTCTCACCAATCTCTCTCTGTCTCCACTTGGACTCGATCTTCCACTACTGGATTCCTTCTCGCTTACCTCCACTTGGACCCGATTCTTCCACTACTGGATACCTACTCGCTCTATCTCCACTTGGACCAGATCTCCCACTACCAGTTCTTCCTCAATCTTCATCTTATCCACCATTAGGATTATTCATCACCGGAACTCCACACATCTACATCTTATTGTGTTTAGTGAATTTTTTTTTTGAACTAGTGCTTTAAATAGTGAAGGGAGCCGAACTGTCAAGGCATGCTGAATGCACTCGAATCAAGAGACTTTTTCATTTAGGTTAAGTTTTATCAGTTTCATCCCCATTTTCCCCGTCATGTGTCGTTCTGAGGTCGGTTCACGATTGGTCTGCTGCTTCCATGATGCCTCTCACTGACACGTCAGCTCGCTCGCCCTCAAGTAGGTATGATTATTTCAATAATAGTAATAATGACGCAGGTATGTTTCTAGCAAATAAGCTCCACTCTTTCAAAAAACTTTTCAAGGCTGCTCACCTTAACGTACAATCCCTCAGTTGCCATATTGATGAACTCAGAGCAATCTTCCGTTTTCAGGACTTCAATATAATCGGAATTTCCGAATCATTTTTGAAGCCTAGTATTTCATCAAATTTTGTTGCATTGCCTGGATATAATCTTTTGCGGAATGATAGATTAAATAAAGCTTGTGGGGGTGTAGCAATTTATGTGAAAGAAGGTATCAAAACAAAAGTTTTAATCACATCTAAACAAGAGTATTGTTCCAGACCAGAGTTTATGCTACTTGAATTATCCTTATCTAGTACTGATAAATTACTCGTTGGTATCTGTTATCGCCCACCAAAAATAGGTCATTTCACAGATTTCGAAAATGCCTTGCTTTCTCTTATGCCTTGTTATAACCGTATACTAGTTATGGGGGATATGAACACCGACTTGAACATGACAAATCGTAACTTTGACTACTTTCAACTGACTACAATTTTCCAATGCCTAAACATGACTATTTTACCTCTCGATCCAACTCATCATACTAATGAATCAGACACACTCATTGACCTTCTCATTGTTAGTGTTCCCAATGAGGTTGTTCAAGCAGGCCAAATCTCAGTCCCAGCTATTTCTAGACATGATTTGATCTACTGTGTACTTTCCCATAAGATACCCAAGCCAGAACAGAAAATTATCACTTATAGAGACTTCAAAAACTTTGATGAAGCCGCCTTCCTGACTGATGTGGCTCAGACTCCATGGCATCAAATTGAAGCATTACCCTCAGTTGATGACATGGTCAAGACTTTCGAGAATTGGACTTTGACTTTGTATGACAAACATGCACCTTATGTGACAAGGAGGATTAATAGAAAACGACGAGTACCGTGGATGACTGAAGACATACTTAAGATGATGGACGTAGAGACAAAGCACATAGAAAATTTAAAAAGACATTTGACTTGGACAGTTTGATAGAGTATAGGAGCCTTAGAATAGGGTTAAACAGGAATTACGGAACTCAAGATTAGGTACTTGAATTCGTTTATGACAAACAATAGACAAGACTCTAAATCACTTTGGCAGGGAATAAAAGAATTCGGGCTTGGCAAACAGAAATCGAATCCACAAATTGACTTACCATTGAACAATATAAATGACCATTTCGTTTCACACTCTAACCAACGCGACGAAGTTGTCATTGCTAATCACATCGATGATCTTGAAGAGCAGGTTACAAACTTAGATTTACCAATCACTGATCAATTTCATTTCCATCCAATCTCAGAAGAAGACACTTTCAGAGCAATTCAACGTATTCATAGTAATGCCACGGGTGTAGACAAAATTCCTATTGAATTTATCAAGAAGATGTTATTTGCTGTTTTACCAACCATTACATACATTTTCAACAAGTCACTTGAAGAAGGCATTTTCCCTGAAAACTGGAAGTTTGCTCTGGTTCGCCCTCTAAATAAAGTTCCATCACCCAATAAAGTTGAGGATTTTAGACCAATCAGTATTTTACCTGCATTGTCCAAAGTGCTAGAAAGACTCATTCATGCTCAAGTTGTAAAATTTCTAGACAACAATAGTAAGCTTCATAACTTTCAATCAGGCTTTAGAAAATTCCATTCAACTGAGACAGCTCTGCTTCGTGTCACTGATGATATAAGGTTAGCTATGGACCAAAGGAAATGCACCATCCTCACCCTATTTGATTTTTCTAAAGCATTCGATACTGTTGATCATACAGTCCTTCTGTATAAGTTGGCTATTCTTGGTTTCAGTCACAACTCGTTAGTTTGGTTTAAATCCTATCTATTAGGTAGGAAACAATGTGTATCTGTCGGTGACAAAAAATCAACTTGGAAAAACGTTATGCATGGAGTACCACAAGGTTCAATTTTAGGCCCTCTCCTCTTCACTTTGTATGCTAATGACCTTTCTTCCATTATCAAATTCTCCAGTTTCCATACTTATGCAGACGACCTTCAAATCTATTTAAGCTGTCCCATAACAAAAATTAATGAAACAGTTGGAATAATGAATCAGGATATCAATTCGATAGTGGAATGGACAAAGAAAAATGGCCTCAAGCTTAATCCCATCAAAACACAACCCATTATAATTGGATATTCTCGTCTTATAAACAATATTGACCTTGAATCGATTCACAAAATTAGTGTAGACGGTAATGACATCCTTACTGTAGCTCAGTTAAAATTTAGGCATTATTATGAATAATACTCTTGACTGGTCAGAACAAGTGAACAAAACTTGTAAAAAGGTATTCTCAGCCATGCATGCATTGAAGAAAATGCACGATATCCTCCCTAGAAACATTAAATTATTATTGGTTCAATCTCTCATCTTCCCACATTTAATGTATTGTAATTCTGTTCTTAACGATATGCAAGTCACTCTGAATGATAAACTACAGCGTTGCCAAAATTATTGTCTACGTTTCGTCTACTCTCTCCAACGCCATGATCATATCACCCCAGCCCACATTGCTAGTTCAACATTAAAGCTTCCCGATCAGAGGCTTTTTCGAATAGTCAAGCTTGTTAGAGATATCTTGATATACGGTAATCCGAACTATTTTAAAGATGATTTCAAATTTGTCTCTGAAGGTAGGAGGATAGATGCTTCACATACTAGAACCGGAGAAAGTACTTAAGGATACCCAATCATCGAACTACTATTTTCACAAAATCCTTCTTAGTCAGTGCCTGTCGTGCATGGAATGCACTTCCTGTTTCTATCAGGTCCATCGAGAGCCGAGCGAGCTTCATCCTAACTTTAAAAAAACATCTTTTGGAACAAATGACTGAAACTGTCCGGCCCTAGAACGATCACATGACATCCATCCCCCACCCATCCCACAAATACAAACCTCTAAACCATGTTATAGAACGAATTGTATATATATATATATATATATATATATATATATATATATTATATAAACTCATGTTATTTCAATTATCCACTGCATAATGCTGTATATTACTGAAAGTTGATAACCCTGATCTACTTTCAGCCTACTTCATTTTATTATTTGATCTTATCTACCTATATAATTATTTTACTCTATCAATTTTCTGTTTTTTTTCTCTTTAATATTCATATTGATTAAAACTTTTACAATATTTCCATTAATAAATAAATCCTTAGTTAAATAACGAAATTAACGTTTTGGTAGAGAGTTAGTGGGGAGGATATTTTTAATATTCTTTCCGAAGAATGGACATTGATATGTCCAAAGCTCCGCCAATTTATGTAGATGCATAACAATATGATTATTATCTAGAGTTATTATATTACAAACTGCTTTTTCATATCATATACAGTTCAATAATTATTTTCTTAGTCTATATTATGTAAATTCATCTATAATTTTGCTGTATTGTAAGCTATTGTATATAAGTGTATAAGCCAGTATATATTGTAATCTACATAAATAAAGTACTCAATCAATCAATCAATCAACCTATAAAGCACTACTACCGTACCTTGAAAACCATTTACCTAAAAACTACCATCATACTAAAAAAATAAAACTTGTAGCACCCTTTATTTATTAAAAAACTGAAAATAAAATTTAAAATTTAAAATAATAAATAAAGGGTGCTACAAGTTTTATTAATTTAAAAGCAGCCCATTTCAATAAGTGTTTTATACCATCATACTGTATCATTGATTAACAGAGGAAAATCCAATGAAATTATCAATCCATGATTTAAGGAGCAAGAACAAGCCTGGGCATACAAATAAATAAGACAAAAGTGGATGGTGTTTTACGAAGAAGAAGGATAGAAGATGGGAGAAAAGGATACCAAGCAGAAGATGAAAATGTTATGAAGTACTAACAGCATTAATTGAGCGGAAATGCAATAAAACGAAGAAGTGACGAAGGAAGAGGAAAATCCAGTTGAAATGATGAAAAGGAGAAATGTAAAATCAGGAAAAATAGGAGGATAACGAAAATAGAGGAAGAAGGAAAATCCGATTCAGATAAAAGACAAGGAAATAGGGAAGGGAAAGGAAACCAATATTTTGTGCCATTGAGGCACAGAGGAAAATCTTGTGCCAGAGGAAAATCCAATGAAATTATCAATCCATGATTTACAGAGCGAGTTCACAGACAAAAGCTGTCTGCCTGTGATCTGTGGAACGATCAAACCTCAAAGTGGGTATATGCAGGAGACAACATGGAGGGAGAGAGCAGAGAGGATTACGTCTAGAAATGGCAGAAATAAAGCATTAAGGAAAAATATTTTTGATTTTGATGAGAGTTTGATTTCCACGTATTTCTAAGCATATTGTCACGGTCAGTCACGACATCAACAATTAAAAATTGATGGTTGGAAAGTCACGAGCTGCGGTAAGTGGAACTAACCATGAGGGTATTTAAAAAACAGAAGCCCTTATCAATTTGTGGAATATGTAGTTGATAGCGGTACTGTAATGAGGACCACGTTATAATGGCAGTGTTTGATTAGCAATGATATTGCTATCCTTGTCTATCATTCAACAAAGCGGATTGCGCTATCTCTTTCTCGCTTGCTCTGTTGCCAGATCGTCTTTTAACAATGTAGAATTACTCATTAATTAACAAAATATTTCATCTTAATTATGAAAATGATTGAAAAATATAATTTCTTGCTTAATAACATATAATTATTTCAAACAGTATTACATCAATAAACCTATATCAGTTACCGTCTATAGAAGGCATTGACAAGACAGAGGTTCGGCAACGTTGTTCTCCACTGCCATAATAACGGGGACCTCACTATATGAGTGCACACACCTGTAGATATAGTGGCAAGACACTGCTATCTTACTTGTGTCGATATGCTAGAGCTCGCTTTAGAAAAATTGAAAAATAAAATACTTCAGTATTGAAAAAATGAAGTTTAATCGTATTAATGGGCTGAATTTGTAACTGGATTATAGTTTTGACTTGAATCAATTTTATTGAAATCTGAACATGGAATCAGTGAGAAATTATTTAATTAGTCAATCAATTGAAAAATGTAGTTTCAAATTATAGGCTATTGTTAAGGTTCGGTTGCATCTTGCAATAAATGACTTGCGCAAACCTAATGTCAAAATGAAATAAAAAACACATACATTGTCAAATTGTGAGTTTTCACAAAAACTGTAGAATTTAACAATAAACGAGTGTTTTTATTTCATTATGGAACGGTTCTACAACATCGACAGTGACTCAGTCGAATTCCTAATATCAAAGATGAATGGATGGAAACCCTTGCTTCAATCAGGATAATAAATCAGTAATTTAATATAAATTTATAATCTAATAAAAATAATTATAATTCAATAGAAATATAATTAAATCAACGTAAAAACTCACCTAAGACAAAGTGTACAACTAATACCAAACAATGACAACAATATCAACTAATATAATAATATCAACTAATGACAACAACTAATATCAAAGATGAATGGATGGAAACCCTTGCTACAATCAGGATAATAAATCAGTAATTTAATATAAATTTATAATCTAATAAAAATAATTATAATTCAATAGAAATATAATTAAATCAAAATAAAAACTCACCTAAGACATGTGTGTAGTTTTGTTGCTTTGGCGACGAAGTCTTCCCAAAGAGGCGTTCCATTCTGGAAAAAACACAAATAATGACATTACAACATAACATCCAAGTAAGGACTTATAATACAGTATATAATAGAATATGAGCATCACTCATGAAACAAGCATTCAACGGACAGTTGAATAGCTCAAGATAGTATATAAATTTTTATTCTTGATAATCTTCTTCTTCTTCCTTTAGCACTACAGTCCTATGTGGACCTTGGCTTCCATGACAATTCCTTTCCATCTGTCTCTATCACCAGCAACTCTCTTCCATCCCCTAAATCCCAACACTCGCAGATCTCTCTCCACATCTTCCAGCCACCTTCTCCTTGGTCTCCCTCTTCTTCTTGTGCCTTCAATTCTTGCCTCCAATATGGCCTTTGGCAACCTTTTTCTATTCATCCTCTCAACATGTCCAAGCCAGCGTATCCGTTGCGACTTGAAGAAACAAACAATATCTTCCCTTCCAAGTATATTATTTATCCCTTCTTTACTTCGAATGACCCAACCTTCAGCTGTTCTTATGGGTCCCCATATTCTTCTGATAAATTTTTCGTTCGAAGATTCTGAGAGCTTTTATGTCATTCATGAGAAGTGTCCATGTTTCGCATCCGTATGTAGCAATAGGCCGGATAAGAGTTCTATAGAGTTTCAGTTTAATGCTACGGGAGACCAATCTTGAGCAGAAGATGTGCTTGTAACGGAAGTAAGTTCTATTTGCACTCATTATTCTATTGGCGATTTCACTACTCACATAGTTTTTGTTATTAATAGCTGAGCCCAGATATTTAAACTCAGTTACTCCCTCAAAAATATAGTTTCCCTATATTGATAATACTTGTGACAAATGTTGACTATACTCAAACTTGATAGTATATGATGACTTTTGATGAGTATCCTGTGATTTAAGAAGAAAAAACCAAGTGAATGGACTAACTTTCTTATTAAATCTGGCAAAATTCTAAAATTTCATTAACGATTCAGTGACAGTTGAAAAACGCTCAAACCACAACCGCACATCAAAGAAACCACAAACGAATTAATCACGCCTTTGCGGTCTCCATTTCACGTTTTCATTCTTTTATTATACTGTGAATTGATTAATTTAGGAAGATAATTTGTTTAGTCGTGTATTATGATTGTGGATTCTACATGATTGTGAAGTATACAGTTCAACTTTCTCTCGGAAAAGACTAACTAGATAAATTTGTCAGTTATTTCAATATTGTAACTAATTTCACTTTCTCGTCCTATTCTGATCTGCTCTGCTTTGCTTGTTCACGACTAGAGATGTTTATGAAGACTAATAACTCTGGATTATTACATTGAGAGAAAGCAACAGAGCTCTACATTAGTGCAGTACACGAACGAGACAATTTTCCCCAGTTCTATGAATAAGTTCTATACAGTTCTCATCAGATGAATATTTTATTTCAATAGCATCAAAGTTTTCAAATAAAATCCTTTTTGTTTTAAATCAAATTTATTGTTTCATTCCATAAAATATACAACATTATTTTATATAATAAAGATGAACATTTACTAAATATTGGAAATAAAATTACCACACTTTGTTTTATAAACAAAGTATCAACTTACAACTTAGTACAAGACATTTGAAAATATAGGGTTCGAAAATAACTCATCAACCGATTTCAACATACGAGTTTGTTCAAGAGTTTTGAAAAATCTGGTGTGGCGCACTCACACAACTTTCGTTACCGTTATGAAAATTTATCACCTGACGCTAGTGTTCACGCACATCTCAAGTCTACTATATTCAAAAATCCAAGCCAGCTGGTGACAGGACAATAACGCTGGAGACACACGAAGTCTCCTATCTCTCCATAGTGAATGATTTAATAGAATCAACAGTTGCCAACAGTTTGCAATTGAAATAATAGCATTTTCTCGAATTTCGAGCTTATTTTCAATTTTAGGTGGAAATGTTACAGAACATTAATTGTAGAGATTTTCATGCTCAATCTTTTCCACTTGGAATTTTTTGTTGAAATTGTATCTGTAGCCTGATAATTGGGAATCTGAAATCAAACTTTGCATAGATGGGGCGGAATTCCTGGATTTTTTACAGATATGAGACTTGTGGCAGGTGATAGAGCTTATCAATAACTATTTTAGGTACGGATTTAATCAAAATCGTTGGAGCAGTTTTCGAGAAAATCGCGAAAACCCTGTTTTTGACAACATTTTCGCCATTTTAGCCGCCATCTTGAATTGCATTTGATCGAAATTGTTCGTGTCGGATCCTTATATTGTAAGGACCTCAATTCCAAATTTCAAGTCATTCCGTAACTGGGAGATGAGATATCGTGTACACAGACGCACATACACTCATACATACACACACACACACACACATACAGACCAATACCCAAAATCCACTTTTTTGGATTCAGGAGACCTTGAAACGTATAGAAATTTGGAAATTGGGGTACCTTAAATTTTTTCGGAAAGCAATACTTCCCTTACCTATGGTAATAGGGCAAGGAAAGTAAAAAGCAATAATTCCTAACCTACGGTGATAGGGCAAAGAAAGTAAAAGCATAGAGTAAAGATACCGTTTAATCACTTGTATCTAATAGAAGGTAATACGGTATCACCTATTTTCCATAAAGGACGGCAGAATACAATATTTACGCCCAGATTGAGCCTAGCAAGCTTAGCCCACCTTATGTGGAACTCTCCTGAGTTGAGAGCTTAGCCATGTAGGAGTAATACTGTATCACCTATTTTACAACCAGTGAAGGACTTCGTTTCATCGAGTTTAAATATATAAAGTAAAGGTGTGTATACCAACGTTTTATAAAAAAAAAAAACACTTCGTTTGTATTATAGTGTATAACCTATTTTACCATCAGTTTAGGACTTCGTTTAATCGGGGTTCAAAAAAAAGGTGTTTCGCCAACGTTTTATTTGAAAATCCACTTTGTTTTTGTAATACTGTGATACCTATTTTACAACCTGTTAAAGACATCGTTTTATCAGGGTTCATTAAAAAGGTAATTTACCAACGTTCTATTTAAAAAAACCCACTACGTTTTTGGACATATCGGATCTTGGAAAAAATAATTCTAAAATGAGAACCGCATTGAAACAAAACTGCTACCATTCTTGCAAATTCGTGACCTTATCTTGCAAACTAGGGTGCTTTGCGGTTGGTGCGGAGACATGAGACATCTGTTGCCAGATTGGAAGTGTGTTTGGGAGGAGGGGGGTCGACCTTGCCCACGTGCATCCTGTTCCGGAACATACATCTTCCCTAAACCCGCACGTCACCACGTCCGGAGTTCCCCCTCGCCCTCCTCCAGGGGGAGAGCATTCTTCTACACATCTTCACAGCCACTGAGAAACTCTGCCTACTCATCCCGAGTCTGCAACTACTGTTTGTCAACACTGACATGCAACTATGTAAATATTTATCAGTTGGTGGCAGTGACGGCACCAAGTAAATAAGTAAACAGTATATAATGTAAATTTTACATTCTATACCCACTGGACGGCACAAGTCAGCAGTAGCAAATGAAACTGGAAATTACTAGAACGCTGAAAGATTGTTTTTTAGCAATAGCCACCCAATATTCTTCGAGTTATGAATGATAACTACCCTGACGACAAAAAACTTTATAAGTTTTACACTATAAAGTTTATACACTTCAACAAATTGAAGTAAAAGAAGACGAACTTTTGAAATGGAATGGAACAAGAACTTCATAACATCAATTTAAATATGAAGAAATAGACTATTCAAGTCACTTTATGGGTACAAACTAAATGATGATGATATTTGATGATATGATATTATGATATCAAAAATATTGATATCATGATAACAATCCCTCATAAATACGAAAACTAATCGAATATAACTTTTTCACAACGCATTTCAAAAGTGACATATATCTTGAGTTACCTTAATGATGGATGAGTACAATGATCAGACGTATCAACATTTTTTTTTCTAATTTGATATATCCATGATATACATTCGTTACCAAAACACCTACGTGTAAATCAATTTAACTGGAAGGAAAATTCGAGCCTGGTTAGGTTGAATAGCCTACTACAATCTACAAGCGCCCTGGTGAAACGTTAAGAGGCAATACATAAAATTGGTGAGGTCCAAGTTGTAATGACAGTATTTGATAAATATTGGTGTTGCTATCCGTGTCTATCATTCGACAAAGCAGACAGCGTTATCCTTTTTTAGCTCCGCAATGGTTCCAGATCGTGTTTTAATAATGTAGAAATAATTAACAAGATAAATAAACCTCGATTAACCAAGATTAAACCAAGAAATAAACCAAGATTAATAATTAACAACGATTATGTAAATTTTCATTTAGTCATTGAAAAGTATATTTTCTTGACGAATAAAATATAATTGATTATTTCCAAGCAGAATGAACAGTTAATAGTTCATCAGATTTTAGCTATCCTCTATAGAAGGTGATGAAAGATGGTGTCAAAAGTGTTTCTAGTTTGAGTTTCTTTTCACGTTTTAAAATTTTTAATTATTATAATACAGTATTTTTCAGTAATTAGTGATGATTTAGTGAAGTATTCTTATTTAATTTGGTTTACAACTTTCCTAAATTCTAAATTCCTAGTTTATACATATTTTGGACTCAAATTGGACAAAAATCGTGAAGTATTAACATAACCTATTTTTTGGAAAATTTCTATCTAAATTTGGGAAAGGAACAGTTTTGGGCTTTAAGCCTGTTGTTCCTTTCCCAATCATCCATAGTTGAGAATGACATTGTAGCCAATGTATCAATGTATAAATGTATGACATGGCAGAGAATCGGCAACGTTGATCTCATAGAATTCCCCACTACAATTGTAACGTGGACCTTACTAAACAATTAGTTTCAATTTTTTAATTAGAATATTTTGAAAGATTACAAAAATTTGAGTTTTGGGATTGGTTGAATACTAAAACCTAGAAGAGCCATGGTGACAATACACATCAACTTCCTCTGCGAGATGCATTAGAGATTGGACGAAAAAACAGGTCAAGATGGAGAGCTTGCGTGACTAACTATATAATAACCTTAGAATAGACCTAGCTGGACTAATTAAGTGATCAGATTAGAAACGTTGAAAATGCATTTGAAAAAGTACACAAACGGGATGAAAAAGTTAAATGTGACACTTAAGACACCGGCAACGCAACGAGGCTTCATAGTTTACGGCCTATTAATTCGAAACATTTCTAGAAAAGCAAAAAGAAGACTGCAACCAAGGATGGTATATAGCTATACACTATTCTTGGACTGGTACTACATGCTACTGGACTAGACTGACAATAAAACAAGAGGCATTGTAGACCAAATTCTGTTTATTTATATTGCAGGCTAGGCTACATCAAAGAAAGTGCATCAGAAGTTATTTAAATTGAGTAGTTATAAGAATAACACCTAAAAAGAACGCCTAGACTCTTTTGACATTGAAATTCCACTGCCAACGAACATTAATTAAATATGAGAGCCAAATTCTGGTACAAATGGCCTTATTTTATACATACACAATTTACAGTTCGATAAAAACTGATGGAAAATAGTTCATTTCCTCTATATTGTATCTCATATAATAAAATGCTAATTTTAGAAAACGTATCTTTTAAGAAATAATAATTTTTTTTATTATTTCTATTAAAACTAGTCACTAACCATTAATTTTGTTCTCTTATTTCTTATCCTAAAATATTAATTTTTATTGCTAAAGTCTTCCAGTAAAGCCTACAGTTCCAATCTGTAATGATCAAATGATAAAAAATGAACGTCCAAGAATTCGAACTGAAATCACATTTTCGAAAAGCACTTCATACAGTTGTATTAATTCTAAATAGTGTAACCACGTTACAATAATTAAACCAAATTGAGAGCATCAGTGTTTCAAACAGGAACGCACTATAATTATGAAACTTACATGGTTTATCTTAGTACCATTGGAATTATTCTGAGACAAATTATCCTGCTGTCCCTTTCCCAATCATTCATAAAGAGTTAAAAATGATAAATGATAATGATATAATATGTGAATGTATAAATAAATGAACCTAAATGTCAGAGACAATGTCTTTAAAGTTGAGCACCGATTTAGTAGATTATGGAGTGATTGAATATGTTAAATGTGATACAAGTGGTAGAAATTGGAACTTTGAATATCAAATTCCAGATGGAAGATATAATAAACTTTAATAATAAACCCTTAACAAAATTTTCATTTTTGTAGTATTTATAGAATTTATAAAGATTATGATGTGATATGAAATTTATTATTTATTTATATTTTTTACAGAAAAGCACTGATCGGGAGAGAAAAACTAAGGATACTCCTTGTACTATTTCGTTCCCAAATTTACATAACACTTTAAAAGTCCAAAATAGGGTTATGATTTCACTTAACTAAAATTTAGTCCATTTTTACTTAAAAAACAACGAAAACTAAGATTTTAAATTTCGACGGTTGAAAATTAAATTTGAATACTCCTCAATTAGCTCTAAGCTAGAGGAGCAACAAAACACTGTATGTAGCCTATATGATGCTATGTAATATTAAATGAGATAAATAAACTTAATAACTCCACCACAAAATTCACACTAGACCATTCTTCAAAAGTGAATCGCTTTTAGTTTGCTTTACGCAACATGGTTCCAAAAATTAGACTGTGAGAAATTTATGTCGAGATTAAAAGGTGTTCTGTATTCAAATACACGATCCTTCGAACTCAATAGATTAGAGCCCGTTTCACAAAATCTGTCCAATCAAAATTTTCTGGATGTCAACGATGATTCCGTAAATAATGACGCCGGTCTGAATAGGATAAAAGACTCTCACAAAGTTGAGAGGATGAAGTCCTCAAGATTTCCACTCAAATCGAGTGTCATCACTCCGATATTCTGGGAGGGTGTCTATTAGAAAAGCTCTTTTATTTATGCCAGAATTTATTCTCCTCTCTCACCTCTTCATGATAAATCACAAGTTTCACGAATAAACAAGTTTTCTGAAAAGACTTGTCGGATAACTTTTCAACTCTACCAACATTTCATAACGAAATTATTATTGGAAATGAAACATTAAATCATAGAGAAACAATAGCATGAGTAGATATCCCATGGTATAGGGCTTTTATGTCGCAACTTTTACTGTTATCTCAAGCTGATAGCCCACGTAGTTCTTTCCTGTGAAGCTTTATGACGCTGGTAGTCTCTCATATTGTGCCGTTCATACACTCCTACCGATCAAAACAGTAAAAATCGATAATAATCGACAGTAATCGGCTTGAGATAACAGTAAAAGTTACGACAAAAACGCCCTATACCATGGGATATCTACTTACGCTATTGGTTCTCTATGATTAAATCCATACTCCGAGACATTAGTTATTAGAACCATAGAGTAAATAGATTATAAACATAAACTATAATTAAATGAATTATTATTTTCATTAAAAATATAAGAAGATATCCCATGGTATAGGGCGTTCATGTTCCAAATTTCACGTCAACTCAAGCCGATAGTCGTAGTACAGTAGTTCTTTTTATAATTAATCATTTTTTTACAAAGAAGCACATATTGGGGGAGAAAAACTAAGGATATCCTATACTATTTCTTTAACAAATCTAGATAACATTAAAAAGATCTTTTTTGTGAAGCTATGTGACACTGGTAGTCCCTGGTAGGAGAAAAACTAGGATATCCTATACTATTTCTTTACCAAATTTAGATAACATCTTTTTTGTGAAGCTATGTGACACTGGTAGTCCTTCATACTGTGCCGTTTTTTTACACTCTCACCCGGCCAAAACAGTAATAATAAACAGTAGTCAACAGTAATCGGCCTGAGCTAACAAAAAATTAGCTTGAAATTTGGAACATAAACGACCAATACCATGGGATAATTATCTTCTTATGCTATCTTTCCTCTATGCTACAACTCTTTTAATTCAAAATCCTCATTTTTTATGTATTTCCTGTATAAATAGAGCTGTTCAATATACATGGAATACAACGATACAAACAGACAGATGAACAGTTCAGAATAGATGATTTAATAGTGTTGATAATTTTTGAATTGAATAAATTGGATTGAATTGAATTGTTGAACATGAAAAGCACAACATGACAAGAATTATAAATATACATTTTATGTATTATCATACTTGTACGTGCTAAAAAAATTGTCAGGAACTAGCCAAATGTAGATTAACGATAAACTGCTAAGATAAGACTGGATATAGGATTGGTGACACTTAAATCTAACAGCAATTAAACAAACTCTAGCCTATAATCAAGGGGTCATAAATTTTTATGGTGATCATTTTGCGATTGCGTGTTGTGATCACTTTCACAGTGAAATAAAAATTGCATTTCAGTTCCGATGCAGATTAAAAATAAAAGGCCTTTGTCGGCTGCGCAGATGTTGGGACAATGAACAAGTGTCTATGACGCAGAAGAGTATTCTTTATGTGCACTAAAAAGAAGGCTGTAAAATATAGAGGGAAATTGCGTCATGAGGACTGTACAATATACATCCTCTCACATTTCTTCCATCAGGTTCCTCATTTTCGACTTTCTTTATACCATTCGATTGTCAACAAAAAAGATACGAGCATCCTTTATATATTGAGATGGTAGATGCTTGCAATTGTTGGTATTTTTAATTAGAAATGATGATTTCAAAGAATCTAACAACTTGAGATCAATAATAAAACAATAACCGAATCAATAGGACTAGGAATTTGTAGAGAAATTATAATAAATTTCCAGTGTTTTTTGAAGGTGACATTGCAGTCAATATCCATAAATTAAAACTACTTGATATTGTCAAAGCACTAATCCATTACAGAAACTATTCAAGACGAATTTTTAGGGAAATTATAATAAATTTCCAGTGTCTTTGTGAAGGTGGTGTTTATTTATTTTTATTTGTTTTATTTATTTATTTATTCATATGCAAATACAATTGAGGTAAAAACAACAGGCATTTGCCCAAAACTGCTTCAAACCTTAATTTGGAATACACAGTCTTAAGGTTATGCTACTTACATTAATAGTTGTAGTAAATATCCATATCAAATTAAATCGACTTGATATTGTAGTTGTAGTAAATATCATACATGTCATTTGACATATCAAATTAAAACGACTTGATATTGCCAATGCCTTTTATTCATAACTAGAACAATTCACGATACTAGTTACACCATTATCAATCTCTAGTCAACTGAAAGCTCAAACAGCAGTAGAATATATCATAGTTTGGGTGAAACCCTACAATTGGCCATCACCTATTGACCAATGGAGGTAGATTGGCTCTACTGTGACTCTACAATGGAGACTCTACGATTATGGAGACTCTACAATGACTCTACTGTCATTGAACAAGACTACACACGCCCAATACGTGGAATACTTGGGCGTGTCTAGTTTCGGCCAATGAGAGTAGAGCTCAATCTGATTTGTTCAATAGCTAATGTCCAATCGTAGAGTTTCACTCATACTATAATATATTCTGCTGCCTAATGTTTAAGCATTCAGATTACTAGAGCTTCATAATGATGAAACAACAAAAAATATTACCTGAAATTGTTAAATAAATTAGTGGTTTTGACAATATCAAAAGTCGTTTTCATCCAATAATAATTATTCTGCTTAGTTAAAATTCCATTTTTTTGCTGATTATGATGCCAACTGTGCCAACTCAATGTTTAGGCATTCACTTTACTAGAGCTTCAAAATGGTGTAACAACCAAAACTACTACCTCAAATTGATTAAATAAATTATTGGGTGGAACAATATCGAAAGTAGTTTCCATCCAATCCAATAATAAATTTAATATTCTGTTTATTTAAAAAATCTTCTTTTGCTGAGTATGATGCCAACATGAGCTCTAGGCTTGTGCATGGGTAATGAGGCGGATGATAATGAGAGATGAATAGTTTTAGGTGGGTTCCGAATCAACGGGAAGCGATTTTGCAACCCGTGATTCATAGTCAGAGGAGTTGGCTCAAGCAGTCCCCTAGATTAAATGAATCCTGGGAATTTGAGATTTTTCACTGAAACTATTTATAACTTATTTTTACTATAACCAAGTACTGTATTAACATATTGAAGGAAAATTCAAGGGCTACAGGAGAAGCCCAAAACCTCTTTCAAAGGTAAATGGAAATATTAAACTTTATCCTAAGGACAACTCAAAATACTTGTTACTCTACAGTGCACTCTGATCGCATCATACAAAACCGAAAGCAGGGGTTTTCATAATAAATGCCTCTTCATTCTACTACTCTACTCAATAAGCCCCACTTCTTGAAGAGTTGATGCTAAAGTCGAAGATACAAAAGAATACTGAATGTTGCACTTCATTGTAAGTTCGCAAGCAAACTGAGGAAAAGAACGTATGAATAATTTTGAGATCGTATTGTAACCGGAACAAGTTATGAGAGGGTAGGTCGCAGCCAAGGATATTTATATACTCTCCATCTATATACTCTCCTTGAGTCGCAACATACTCTACACATATATATTCTCCTTGGGTCGCTACAGACAGAGTAGAGCGTCTCGGGATCCCTCATGCCGAAAGAGTCTCGTCGATTCGCGAAGAATTCGAACTCCGAACATTCACCGATGAAAGGGAGCACATGCCGGGTTTCGGCCCTCTTAAAAGGGAACAAGAATCAAGGGTAGAAATGTGACGAGCAATAGAATTTTCGTGCAAGGTGTGAGTGAGAGTAACTCAAGAGGAAGTAAGAAGAACGCCGAGGGTCGAAAGAGAAGAATGAAATGTAGAAGCAAGAATAGTTTGAGAAAGAGAGAGAGAGTGAGCGAGAAAGAGCTGGCGGGAATTTTAAATTGGATAACAGGACGCAAAAAGCGGCTATTGTGATTCCAAGTGAGTTTCAAGGCGACGGGAGTTTGATGGCTGCGCAATTTGAATATGCTTCAATGGATAAAGCCGAATCTTTTTCAGGAAGAGAGCTTACTCTAAATATTCATTTCCTATGTAAACTTATTCTGATAAAATATTCATTGATCGTTATCAAAATTGATGTTCACTTAGAAGAATAGTTTAATGTTATAAGAAGAATCAACTGACTAAAGCTGGATTCTCACATATCAGTATTAGTGTACGGCAAAGTGAAAATAAGATTCCTATGTGTTATAGTTATAGGGCTATTCCACTCAGCCTGGCCGAGCAAATATGGATAAACCCATTGGAATATTATAACTTATAGGAATAATACTAAAATAATAATTTAATACAATCAATAATAATAATAATTTATAATACTAGGAATAATAATTTATTCTTACTGTACCGGGCATTTTCACTGATAGTGTGAAACCAACTTGAACTGTACTACAAAAATTGACTTACTGATGTGATGTTCAAGAAACATCTCCACACAATTGGACTCAGAAATGAGAGTTAGATGTATAGGCTTTGTAATCAGTCTGAAGAGACTGCTAAGCTTATCATACTGGATTGCAAGAGACTAGGCAAGGAAAAAGGCTCTGTTTGGCTGCAAGCAACCAGGTGATGAATGGGATGTTAGTATAGGGAAAAAACTCCTGGAACTTGTAAAGGAGACATGAGTTTGCCCAACTAACATACTTGAGATCAATGATCTATATATATTAAGTTAGTATAATGTAGATCGTTCTTTGGGACACACAATAAACTTCGGTTGTCGTGTGAGGTTGTTTGAACCTTTGGATCTTTGAATCCGCCCTTCAAAACATAACATAAGATAGTAACAATCTCTCTCAATTTGCGTTTTTCCAAAATTGAGGAAAGTGAAACAATATTGCAGTAGAGTGGAGTTTAGAACAGTATCAGTACAACAAATCAGTATAACAGTAATGTTCCAAAAACAGTGATAGGTGAATCGCTGGTTAGCTCTACAAATCACTTTATAAGGCGTGGGCATACAAGGAAAAATGCACTGAGTCCATAAAAGTAAATTTTTCAGGAAATAATTTTCTAATATCTAACATCAATCATAATTTCCTTTTAGTGATTTTTCACAAAATAATTTCATACTGCAAGAAATTAAATATTCTTCATTTGTTTGATTGATTAATTATTTAACATTCATAGTTTATAGAATTAATTAAAAAATAATAAAAAATCAAAGTTTGAAAAAATTGGGGTGCATTTTCCTTGCACGCCCATGATGGTATTATAGTAGCTCTATAATATAGTACGTAAGGTAGTAACTTAATATATTAGTACGTAGCTCTATAGTATAGGCTCAACAACTGAACTCTTGGAAGCCGATTTACATGGTATAAGCACAAACCACAAAATACTTTAAGCTTCTTAATAGGGAACCTTGCACACAATATGAGTTTTAGACTGTTTTCCCACTGAACTAGAGCATTATACTGCATCACCAGCATACAAGCTTCTCTTGTACAACTTTCAAGAGCTCGACACCCTTGAAAGACCTCGCTCAACGAATCTACGATGGGATGAAAATACCAATTTATGTAGATTGAAGCAGAGACGAATGATTACTACGATGTATCTTAAGGTATTGATTACTGAAAGTTATCTATTAAACTGTATGTTAACTGTATTTTTCTTTATGGCTACTTTTAACATTAATAAAATATAAATCTCAGTACCCTTTTAAATTATTCTATCACAACATTAACTTGAAAAGTCAATGACTTCAAAATGGCATCAATGTCCGAAACATGTTGTGATGAAATAATTTAAAAGGATACTGAAATTTTTATTATTTTTTTTTTGTATCTTTACTCTATGATTGAAGTCCCATAAACTTAAAATCTATATTTTTAATAGTCCATTATATTAAATAAGTGTCCTAGAAACTGAGTCTCAGTAGTTAAACTTGTTATAGCTGAATAATACTTATATAACGGATGTAGGTCAAACCACTAAAATTAATACGCACAATATGAAAGAAAAAATCCATTAAATATTAAGTTCATTAATAACTCATTATTTGCACTAATGTACAACTCAACAAATAGTTTTGTTGACGATGAAAAATTAGTGTCAAAGCACCTACTGAAAAATGAAACTGTGGAATAATTCAGCAATATTTGCAAAACAGGTCAAAAATCAACAAATACTAGTGGGTCAATAAACGCTCAACAGAGGTGATTAAACTGTTGCATTGGATAACGGGGCTCGCAAAAGAAAGGCTAAGTGTCAAGGCAAGCAAGTGGACCCAACAACACTATAGTGAGGCAGTATTTGATTAACATTGATGTTACTATCCTTGTCTATCATTCAACAAGCATATGGCGCTATCCTTCTCTAGCTCCACTTCATGGCCAAATCGTTTTCAACAATGTAGAAATATGATTAACAAAATATTTAATCTCATTATTATGGAAATTTATCATTCAATCATTGAAAAATATATTTTCTTGTCGAATAAAATATGATTGATTATTTTAAACAAGAATGAACAGTTGATATTAATACATCAGATATACTGCTGGAATCAGTTCTGTTATCCTCTACAAAAGGCAGTGGAAAGGCAGATAATCGGCAACGCTGTTCTCCCATCTTTCTTCAATGCCATTATAATATCGAACTCACTATATTAGATAGAGCTCTCAAATGGGTCACCACTCACCAATCTTCCTACAGCAGAAGGTCCACTATTCTTTCATTCATTTTGCACATATCACAAATGATCAGCTGGGCGCGATTAATTTGCATAAGAGCTGTTTGGCAAAGACTGGACAGAACGGTTACAAGCTGTAGAACCAGCGACCACAGGGTAAAAAATCTGGTGTGGCGCACTCACACAACTTTCCTTGCCGTTATGAAAATTTATCACCTGACGCTAGTGTTCCCGCGTATCTCAAGTCTACTATTCAAAGATTTGAGCCAGCTGGTGACAGGGCAATAACGCTGGAGACACACGAGAGTTGCTATCTCTTCATAGTGAATCATTTAATAGAATCAACAGTTGCTAACAGTTTGCAATAATTGAATAATCACATTTTCTCGAATTTCGATCTTATTTTTAATTTGAGGTGGAAATGTTACTGAACATTAATTGTAGAGATTCTCTTGCTCAATCTATTCCACTCGAAATTTTTCGTTCAAATTATATCTGAAGCTTGATAATTAAGAATCTAAAATCAAACTTTGCATAGATGGATTGCGGAACTCCTGAATTTTTTTCAGATATGGGACTTGTGGCAGTTGATAGAGCTTATCGATGACTATTTCAGGTATAACTTTAATCAAAATCGTTGGAGTCGTTTTCGAGAAAATCGCGAAAACCCCTGTTTTTGACAACATTTTCGCCATTTTAGCCGCCATCTTGAATTGCATTTGATCGAAATTGTTCGTGTCGAATCCTTATAATTTAAGGACCTTAAGTTACAAATTTCAAGTCATTCCGTTTATTGGGAGATGAGATATCGTGTACACACACACACACACACACACACACAGACCAATACCCAATAACCACTTTTTTGACTCAGGGGACCTTGAAACGTATAGAAATTTAGAAATTGGGGTACCTTAGTTTTTTTTCGGAAAGCAATACTTTCCTTACCTATGGTAATAGAGCAAGGAAAGTAAAAATTGAACGACCACATAATATAATAAAATAATAACATATCGAGTACTCCAAAAACTCAAGTATTGTAGGATATTATAATCATAGAGGATAAAACTACAACATAAAAATATAATAGGAAAAAGTTAGTATTATAATAAACAGAGTGTCCAACAAAAGTTGTAACAGCTGAAGACTAGATATTCTACATTAAATTTGCAATAAAAAATGTCTAGTGAAATTTTCTTATATCGACCTTAGTTTTCGAGATCAATCGATTTTTTGGAATTTCGATATTTTACACCTGTCATTGGACACTCAGCAGTGTAATAATGATACTTTAGCTCAAATATAGATACGTAAGCCAAGTTATTATAACACTTTAGCTGGATGAATCAAATATAGATTCCAGAACCATGTGTGCAATTTTGCATGCTTGCGAACGAAACGCATATAAATGTTCAACAGACTTCCCATACCGTTCCCCAAACTTCACCATGGAATTCAATCATGGAATACACCATGAAACCCTAAGTTTAGATTACGCTGCCGCTTATACGATGATCAACACTGAATGGATTCAATTAAAGTCGAGTGAAGTTCCGAAAGCCATAGAGATGGAAGATAAACGAGCTTTCTGGGAGATTGCTTTGGCGAACATAGAATTATTATTGAGTCGCAAATCCGAATATGTAAATCATTCAGAGATTTAGGTTCCGCCTAGATAGGAAAATCGGCACGATGAACAAATAGATCGACGTCATAGCTCCTATTGAATAGTTCATTATGGGAAAGTCAACTAATCGATTTTTTCAAGTGCTTAGGATTTAATAGTGCCATCGAATCTGCCAGTGAATTCTACATAAGGTATGATGACGTAAGTTCATTATGTTTGTTTAATTCAACAACAAAACTGACAATGTGAATACCAAAGAGTGTAAGAATAGAATTTATTCTTATATTATTCAATATTAGATTCAGATTCAGATTCCTTTATTCATGTGTTTAACAAAACAAAATTCAACTTACACTCTAGCGTTATAAATAGATAATACCAGTAGGAGTAAAATAACATGGTGAATATCATATTAAACTAAGGAGTTCTACAATAATATTGAGCAAGAAAATGATGAAAAATGAGAAAGTTACTAATGTAATGTTTTCACATGAAACGGTGCAGTTTGGACCTTAAGAAGTCCATTCTCAGAGAGGGTATCGAGGATACCCTCCCCTTCAGCACTTAACTGTAATTAGACAGTGATGCAAAAGTAAAAGTATTAGCATAGAGAAACAATAGCGTAAGTAGATATCCCATGTTATAGGGAGTTTATGTCGCAACTTTTACTGTTATCTCAAGCCGATTACTGTTGATTATTGTCGATTTTTACTGTTTTGACCGGGTAAGAGTGTATGAAAGTACAATATGAGAGACTATCAGCGTCATAAAGCTTCACAGGAAAGAACTACGAGGACTATCAGCTTGAGATAACAGTAAAAGTTGCGACATAAAGGTTCGAACCCACTAGAACGTATCATACCATGACCGTGCCCGTACCGACACATGCAAAAAAAATATTCTTTGCATCATTTGATATGTAATGCACCCATTAGACCGTTCCGTCACCGGCCAAGCACGGAGCGTGCCATGCACGTCCAGGTCAACATTTGTCAGCCAGTATATTTTGTCTGTGACGGAACGCTCCTTGCATGGCACGTGACGCCTGCAAACCCCGTTGTAACCGCGTATGCACCGCGTTGGTAACCAGTTCACCGCTACATTCTCTTGCTAACTGACGCGTTCCCAACAACTTCTGACCGGGCATCATACGCGTATCATACGCGTACCATACGCGTAATGTACTGGCATAGACCGCTGTTGATCCGGTGTAGTGGGCATAGTTGTTATTTTACGTGCCTGGCATGGTCTGACACGGTCCGTGTCTGATACGTTCTAGTGGGTTCGAACCTTAAACGAACGCCCTATGCCATGGGATATCTACTTATGCTATTGTTTCTCTATGGTATTAGTTACATATTCGAAAACCTGTGATTAGAAATTGGATTGTCACTATCTCCCAATCTAACAAGTTTAGAACATTAAGGTGAACATAAAGTTTAGAACATTCTGGAGGAATGGTGGCACATTATGTGTCGACCAATCAGAATTGAGAATGTTCGTGTACTGCAACGTTCTCGCTTGTGATTGGTCAAAGCTGTTTGACACAGTGGTCGGTTGGCGGCAGCACTTACAAGGACGATTAACACAAGAAGAAGAAGAAGAAGAGAAGAAGAAGAAGAAGAGGATGAGGATGATGATGAGGAGGAGGAGGAGGAGGAGGAGGAGAGGAGGAGAGGAGGAGGAGGAGAAGAAGAAGAAGAAGAAGAAGAAGAAGAAGAAGAAGAAAGAAGAAGAAGAGAAGAAGAAGAGAAGAAGAAGAAGAGGATGAGGATGATGATGAGGAGGAGGAGGAGGAGGAGAGGAGGAGGAGGAGGAGAAGAAGAAGAAGAAAGAAGAAAGAAGAAGAAGAAGAAGAAGAGAAGAAGAAGAGAAGAAGAAGAAGAAGAAGAAGAAAGAAGAAGAAGAGGATGAGGATGATGATGAGGAGGAGGAGGAGGAGGAGGAGGAGAAGAAGAAGAAGAAGAAGAAGAAGAAGAAGAAAGAAGAAGAAGAAGAAGAAGAAGAAGAAGAAGAAGAAGAAGAAGAGGATGAGGATGATGATGAGGAGGAGGAGGAGGAGGAGGAGGAGGAGGAGGAGGAGAAGAAGAAGAAGAAGAGAAGAAGAAGAAGAAGAAGAAGAAGAAGAGAAGAAGAAGAAGAAGAAGAAGAAGAAGAAGAAGAAGATGATGTGGAGGAGGAGGAGGACTAGAATGAGAAGATGAAGTAGAGACAGAAGCAAAACATCGAATTAGAACTGATTGATTTCATCAAACATGATGTAAAAATCTTCCATCTGGGATAAACGTAGAGCGAAAATATGGATTGATGAAAAGATGAATGCTGCCTACTTCAGTTGAAGTGCTGGAGGAGCTTTTCAATGAAGAATTGAGATGAGAGTGCCGAGTGCCGAACATTGAAGGATTGAGCTGGTGACATCTGCCAAATCCATCAATAACCGACGAACAACAGACATTCGGCTGCTGGATTTGATAACATAAAAAAGTATTATAGATGATAGTCATTGTCAAAACAGAGTACCAATCAATCATTCTTAGAATGACTATCGTTGACGAAAATAAATCTTCAAGTGATGTTCATTTCCATTCCGGAAAATAGATTACACCGAATACAGAATACTGATTTAAATCAATTATCACCTATTTATTTATTAGGTTTGCACAAACAATACAATGATCGGAAAAGAAAAAAACAGGCTATTGCCCAAAACTTCTTCAATTTCCTAATTTAGTTTAAAATTGAAACACTCAATAGAAGAAATATCATAGAGAAACAATAGCATAAGTAGATATCCCATGGTATAGAGAATTTATGTCGCAACTTTTACTGTTGTCTCAAGCCGATTACTGTCGATTATTGTAAATTTTTACTGTTTTGTTGGGGTGATAGTGTATGAACGGCACAATTAGAGAGACTACCAGCGTCACACAGCTGCATAGGAAAGAACTATGTGAACTATCGGCTTTGGATAACAGTAAAAGTTGCGACATAAACGCCCTATACCATGGGATATCTACTTACGCTATTGTTTCTCTATGGAAATATTCAATACTTTATTCAGGCATCATTTTATAACATTACTGTAAACAACAAGTGTATCTTGAGGTGCGTACAGACTTATGCGCCACGAACACACGTATTTCAGTTTTCATCAGCTGACGGGCTGACACTGTGCTTATTATGTCTGTATCTGTTTCTGTACAAATAAAGATATACTAAGCATAAGATCAGCTGATGAGTAGTGAAATACGCGTGTTTGTGGCGCGTAAGTCTTTTCCCAGCTTAATACAAATTTTCGAGTGAACGAAAGAAAAATAATGTTTCACCAATGCAAAGCGACAAATATAGTGGAGCATGTTTTTTTTTAATGTATGAATATTGACGATGGTGTGATCACCGAAACTAGTAGTTACGTTACAATTTGTATTCTTGTTTTTTAATATTTTATCAATTTTAAAGGGTACTATAATTCTATTTTATAAATAGTGTAACATAATTGGGTTGAACACTTGCTTTTTGGATGAATCATATTCTCAATAATTTATTGTGGTGACAAATTTTGATTCCAATACTAATTATTCATAATCTCCCTGATCAATTTACAACTCTCACATAAGAGCCTTCTATTCCCATTATTTTAATATACTCGACATAGAAATGTAAAATCCCAGTGGTTCCTACCACATTCGAACAGGCAGAGTGGTAAATAAATAAATAAATGAAATAAAAAAAATAATAATTTGAGAAGTCTGAAATCGCAGAATAGCGTCAGTGCTGACTCTCTTGTTGTTCAGACGCATGTATTGCGAGGGGTTGTATAGTGAGGCCCACGTTATAATGGAAGTATGCGGTTAACATTGATGTTGCTATCCTTGTATCATCTTCGTAACTTCTTTGTATTATCTTCGTATCACTTTTCTTCCTATAGTGAGATCCACGTTATAATAGCAGTATTTGACTATCATTGATATTGCTATCCTTGTCTATCATTCGACAAAACAGATAGCACTATCCTTTCATAGTGTATCAGAAAGGTAATCGAAACGTAACGTATCAGAAACGTTAGAAAAATATAGCTCCGTATCATTGTTTGTGTATCATCATCGTTTTTTATCAAATTAGATGTGTATCATCATCGTTATGTATCAAATTAGTTGTGTATCATCATCGTTATGTATCAAATTAGATGTGTATCATCATCGTTTTGTATCAAAATAGTTTATTATATTGAGGTCCACATTATAATGGCAGTATTTGATTAACAGTGGTGTTGATATCCTTGTCTATCATTGCAAAAATCAGATAGCGCTATCCGTTTCTAGTTCCACGCCGTTGCCAGATCGATTTTCAACTAAGTAGAAATATGATTAGTTACAATATTCCATCTAAAATATGAAAATATTTATTATTTAATAATTGAATTGTTGACGAATAAAATATAACAGATCATTTTAAATAAGAATGAACAGTTAATAATATTACATCAATAAAATGTAGCCTATCATCTATTTTCTATAGAAGGCATTAACAAGACAGATGATCGGCAACGTTGTTCTCCTATCTTTCTCCACTGCCATTATAACGTGGACCTCACTATAGATCTACATACTAATGATCGAAGAGGAACTTTTAAAACAAGGATAGTAAATAGCATACACTATTCTATACACTATTATGATACTATACATACACTATATACTGATTCTATACATGCTTTTAATATTGGTGAGCAGTTTTCTTGAGGAGACTAGAACTTAAGCGACCTATTCACACACTGAGATTTCTGACAATTCTCTAAATCACAATTTCTCAAGTGTAAGAGGCAGTGGCAAAGCAGAAAATCGGCAACGCTGTTCTCCTATCTTTCTCCACTGCCATATAACGTGAACCACAACATATTAGCAGCATTACCCATGGTACACAACGCGTGTTCACGAGGGTTGTATTTGGTTCTGGGCCAAAAATAAGAGAGGGAAAAATCGAATAAGATCAAGAGGGCGAATCAGAAGAGGTTCAGTTTCAAGGGTCGTTTAACTTGGCATAATTCGCTCCATTTCCAAGTAAGTTGCTAGAAAATGAAGCCATTCCCACAACTGTATTCTGTGAACGACTACAGAAAAAACGGGATTCCCAACAGTTTGAAAGTACTTTTTGATATAAAACACTTGCAATTTTAGAACTGTTCCAAACTTTTATCATTTCACTATTTTGGATACTATACATCAATAGGAAAGCAGCTCCACCAACACAAAGTCTCTGTTGCACAAAAGCCTGTTAAATTTTAACCGTGATTAAATGGTACTAGAACCAATCTGAGAAGCATTATTTTGAGAAAAGACTTCTCTGATTGGTTTCCGTGGCATCACGGTTGAAATTTAACAGTCGTTTGCGCAACCGGGTCAAATAGTATTAAGAACTTGGGCCGGTTTCCGAGCTCGGGATTTAGCTAAGTTCTAGACTTTAAACAGCTGGAGTAAGAAAATTAGCTTTCCAAAACGGGGCGCAGTCAAAGTCACATTTAAATTGAATTTCGAAAAACTAAAAATTTGAACACAAAATAAAATAAAGAGAATATAGTGTAAAGCTTCAGCTATTTTGAATTATTTAGGAATGTTTCATTTCATCTAGGAGAAACGTTTCCAATTATAGAGATCAGAGAATAAAGATTTATTTTGCTGCTACTGCAACTAGGCCCCGTTTTGGAAATCCAATTTTATGACTCCAGCTGTTTAAAGTCTAGAGCTTAGCTAAATCACGAGCTCGGAAACCGGCCCTAAGAATTTAGTACTTCATAATTAGTAGCTGTTAATACTCTGCAATGCTGCACTAACCTATAGCCTACAATAGTATATTAATAATTAATTATTAATCAATTATTGATAGAGTTTTAGACAACTAGTAGATTATACAGAAAAGGTTGTGGTAATGAGATAGTTGAAATGACGACAATACCACAGACTTCAAACATGACATATAGGCCTATATGAAAAATATAAAACAAACTGAACACTAAAAGATAGGAAATGTGACAAAATAATGTAGTTAACGCTTTGCGAAGAATGCCCTTGTCAAAAAATTATGAGACAGAAACGACATTGGACACATAATTCTTTGTTATATTTTTAAAAATACATTATTTTATCGTTTAGGTCTATAATAGGCTAATACTTGGTATTTACTTTCGTTTAGTACTCTCTTTGGTTCACCCTTATTCCACTTATTCATCATCTTCATTTATTATTATATTATATAATTTCTTATTTCATATTTTGTAAGTTCTTAATGACTCGTATTGAATTGTATTAGCATAAAGGAAGTAAATACTTATTTTATAAGGAAGTATTACTTATTTTATCTGTGGTATTAGCAACTCACACCTGCGCATAGGATTTCCCTTGCAGGTGTTTTGGTTTCTTATATTTTTGCTGAAAGTTTTGTTTTTTGTATATTTTTTGTTTTGAAGAACCAATAGAGAATTTTTTTAAATTTTATTTGATCTTTATAGCAAGTAAGATTTGAAAAAATATGTTTAGTATTATGTAGGTATAGATAGAAAAAGTACTGTTAACAGTTGAACGATTGCGTGTTCTAATTAAGAAACTTAACACTTCCCTTTTAATTAATACAATAATTGGCGTGAGAAAGTCACGCAAAACAACTGGAAAGGGGAAAACTTTATTAAGAATTCCCATCAGATCGGTAGCATTTAGCATGTGGGATACACAGATATATATAATTCACCCATCTCCTCATTTATTATGTAATAGTTTTACAAAATTACAGCTAACACCATAAAAGAATACATTCTTAATGATTAGTTTAAAAATTTTCTCCATCTAGCATTTATCAACTGCATAGACTACAAATTTCGTTATACCATTAAATGATAATAATAAAAATTATTTATTTATTATTTATTTATTTATACATTGATAGATACAATATCATTCTCAAGTATGAATGATTGGGAAAGGAACAACAGGTTTAAAGCCCAAAACTGTTCCTTTCCCAAATTTAGATATAAATTGTCTAAAAATAGCTTCTGTTTATCACTTCAAAGTTCGGTCCAATTTTGAGTCCAAAATATATATAAATATTAATAATTATTCAATTCGCAGTTTTATAAATATGAAAAAATTAACAGATAGGATCGAATCAAATTTTGACTTGTATTAATATGAAAATGCAAAAATTTGAAAGGTTATCCTCATATGAGAGATAATTATGAGGATGTTACCGATTGATAAGGCTTGGTTTGCAGCTTTCCATTTTTTTTTATGCAGGTGCAAGAATTTTTCATGTTTGTTAAGTGTAATGTTGAAAATACTATTCAGTTCAAAGTTTTAAGATGAAAACTTCCAATGAAATATATGAAAATTATGTATCAGAAAATCTGGAGTTTATAAAAAACCCTAGAAAAGGTAGCATGAATTATGTTAACTGGAGACAATAGCTGAAAGATTTTAAAATGAAAACTACCAATAAAATATATGGAAATTATCAATCTATTATGAAAAATTCCAGAGTTTATAAAAACCCTAGAAACGGTAGCATGAATTCTGTTAACTGAAGACTGTAGCTGAAAGATTTTAAGATGAAAACTACCAATAAAATATATGGAAATTATGATTCAACTATGAAAATTATTATGAAAAATTCCAGAGTTAATAAAAATCCTAGAAACGGTAGCATGAATTCTGTTAACTGAAGACTGTAGCTGGGAGATTTTAAGATGAAAACTACCAATAAAATATATGGAAATTATTAATCAACTATGAAAAATTCTAGAGTTTATAAAAACCCTAGAAGCGGTAGCATGAATTCTGTTAGCTGAAGTCTGTAGCTGAAAATATTCAGTAAAACCAAATAATCTCACTTCATAATAGTGCATTCGTTCTGCCCGCTACTGTAATAGGCCAACAAACTGCATTCAAAAATAGCGGTAATTTTTTGAATAGCTGCAAGCAGGGAGGTTTGTTTGGATGAGTGTTTAGAGTGTAGAGGAACTTAAAGATAGGCCCAAGATAAACAAAGAAATAAATTCACCAACCAATCGTTCAGAAATAGTTCGAGACGCGGCTCTGGTTAATTCAAAGTGCGTACAGAATGTCGGGAGCAATATTCCTACTGTTTACCAAACGTTATTTAAGCACCATAACAACTACCGGTTAGACTGCTCTTGTATTGCTCTTGTAACTCAGGCACTTTGCCAAACCGCTATTTCTTCTTCAGCTTAGGACAATAAGGAAGTAAATGAAATTGGAGAGAGAGAGATTGAAAGAGTAAGAGAGAGAGAGAGAGAGAGAGAGAGGAGAGAGAGAGAGAGAGAGAGAGAGAGAGAGAGAGAGAGAGAAGCACTTGTACTAGTAGTATGGGGTTGAACTTGATTATGAATTACAGAGCAAAAATGAAACATATTACATTTTAGAGCTAAATGATAATAATTATTTTATAGTAATGAATGAAGGTAAAAAAATAATGTTGGATACATTTTAGTATGGAGATAAACTTGATTATATTACAGAGCAAAAATAAAGCATATAACAATTTGTAGAGGTAGAGGGAATTTGTAGAGGTAAAATATCATAATTATTATAGTAATGAATGGAGGTAGCAAAATAATAATGTTGGATGAGTTACTGCAACTTGTTGCATATGATAGATTCAATTCAATGTTGTTTTTGTCATAGTCATTCAATCTCAGCTCTTTTCCATGCATGAAATCAAGCCGGTAAACAGCTGTTAGCAGAATAAATAAACATATGATTCTCATTACAGCATACTCTACTGTAATGAAACCATATGTTTTCTTTGCAGTAGTGCATGTTTCCTAGTTCCGAAATAGGAACAGCAAAACTGCTACAAAAAATCCACCTTCAGCGCTCCAGGTGGAAGTTTTATCTACTTCCACAAAATTTCTAATTCGGAATTTGTAAACTAGGTTATGTTTATAGAATGCATGTAGTAACTTCAGCACAAGCAGATAATGTTTTCTATTTCTCAATTATTTTTCTTTAGATTATGACAAAAAATAGTGTACGTTACTTGGACGTGAATGACTTGCAGTGCTCGAATGAAATTCTAGTCTCGGCTGACGCCTCGATTAGAAAAATCATTCATTCTCGCCTGCAAAAGGCCCCTTCCCATCCATGTGACGTAAGATACAATTATTTCATTCCATTCCCACTTGAAAATATTCATAAATGGTTCATACATGTTTTGGTGAATGAAAACTAAACATTTCAAAAGGGTACTTGTGAATTTTTATTTCATTATATCAATGTAGTAACCCTATGAGGGAAAGTACATAATTTTAAGCGGTACAGTTCCTAACTTGGATTTACTTCAAAACATTCATTTACTGGCTCGCTCTCTCTTCCTCTCTCATTCTTCGCTATTTCACTCCTCGTCACCCTTCATTCCTTACTTTTATTGACTCTCTCTTTTTCCTCTCTTCCTCTCTCATTCTTTACTTTTTCACTCCTTTTCACTCTCCATTCCTTACTTTTATACCCTCTACCAGCCCATTATATGGGTAACCAAAGTTGGCTAGGTATTTTTCCTTCTTTCATTCTATTCAGCACACCCCACCATGAAGCCTGGTTTTATATTTTTATTAAAAACTAGCAGGTAACCCGTGCTCCGCAAGGGTCTAATTAAAAACTTGACAAAAAGAAATCCTGACCTACTGAAATCTTGAAAAATTTAAAATTAATCAGTTCCGTAGTTCAGAGAAGATGATGCGTCATTCGTGAATTTCCTATCCCGAACGTTTAAAAGCCAATTATTTCCTTTATTATATTATAGATGTATTTTTATTCTTTTGTTTTTGTATGTTCATTGAGTATTTATGTGTAGATTTGAATAGAATTGAATTAATACCAAAAAATGTAAGTGTTATTGTGCATTACATTATGAGTGGATTTTGAACTCACAATTTGAAGCTCAGTTTTTGCAGGCCGGACACAGCAATGTTTCCCGGCTACATAGGCCAAACAAGTTAGTGACTCTTTGAATGTTAATAATTTTTGTATTGGCCTATGAGTGCGTATGCATAAATAAATGGAAAATACCAAAAAATAAGTTAACAAGAGAATTGAACCGATAGAACTTCCAAAAAAGCTACCTGAAACTAAGATTTATAGTATTTGCCTGACTTGACATAAATCAATAATAGGTAAGAATATCAGACCAGTGATACCCATTCCACAGTTCATAGCAAAGCAACGCCAGTGCAAAGTACCAACTTAAGCACAAGCAAAAGTCTGTCGACCCGAAAAGCTCAAAGCTCAAAGCCCGGTGCAGGTCTGCGTTTTAACTGGGTCAACGACGCACGCACGCACACACACCGTAAGGTGCTCGCTCGTGCGCGTCCTCGAATAGCCTACAGCCACTGGTGCAAATACAGAAAAGCTTCATATCACGTCGAATAAATAGCACCTGCAAGAGTGACCCACCGACTTGGAAGCAAAGCAAAGGGCACGTTCTGATGGCAAAGCATTTAACCAGAGGTCCAAGGGCAAATGCCACCCTAAAGGTGCGTACAGATTTACGCGCCGCGAACATGAGCAATTCACTTTTAATCAGCTGATTATATCTGTATTTTTACAGAAACGGTAAGATACAGATATAAAAAGCTTGGCATCAGCTGATTAAAAGTGAATTGCTCATGTTCGCGGCGCGTATATCTATCTGTACGCACCTTAAGACCTTAAAGATGCATCTCTTCAAGGTCTTTGATGCCACCTAACAGCTATTAGCTAATAGTGAGGAGGTCCATGTTATAATGGCAGTGGATGAATATAGAACAGCATTGCCGATTCTCTGCCTTGCCAGTGCCTTCTATAGAAGATAGCTGATACCGGTACATCTGATGTAATAAATTAACTGTTCATTCTTGTTCAAAATAATCGATTATATTTTATTCCTCAAAAAATAGCCTCTATTCACAGGTCCAAGGGGCAAATGCCACCTCAAAAGCTATAGTGCCTCGTTATAATGTCAGTGGAGAAAAATAGAACAGCATTGCCGATTCTCTGCCTTGCCTGCCTTCTATTGAAAGCTGATACCGGGATATCTTATACCGTAATAAGAACGGTTCATTATTGTTAAAAATAATCAATTATATTTCATTCCTCAAGAAAATAGCCTCTAGATGTCCAAAAGCAAATGCCACCTCAACAGCTATAGTGTCATGATAATTATAATTTCAGTGGAGAAAAAGATAAGAGAACAGCATTGCCGATTCTCGGCCTTGCCACTGCCTTCTACAGAAGATAGCTGATACTGGTATATCTGATGTAATATCATAGAGAAGCAACAGCGTAAGTAGATATCCCATGGTATTGGGCGTTTATGTCGCATCTTTAACTGTTATCTCAAGCCCATAGTTCATGTAATTCTTTCCAGTGAATCTGTGTGACACTGGTAGTCTCTCATATTGTGCCGTTCATACACTCTCACCCCAACAAAACAGTAAAATTCGCCAATAATCAACAGTAATCGGTTTGAGATAACAGTAAAAGTTGCGACATAAACGCCCTATACCATGGGATATCTACTTACGTTATTGTTTCTTTATGGTAATATTAACAGTTCATTCTTGTTTAAAATAATAAATTATATCTTATTTGTCAAGAAAATATATTTTTCAATGATCGAATAAGATAGATTTTCATAATACAGTATATGGAGATGAAATATGTTGTAAATTAAATATATTTCTACACTGTTAAAGAACGATGTGGCACCGTTGCGGAGCTAGATAGGGATAGCACTATCTGCTTTGTCGAATGATACACAAGGATAGCAACACTAAATACTACGAATATTTGGAAGAGTAGAGAGGTCAATTATCATTTTCTTTCAAACAAGATACATGGAATGTGAAGCACTGTACAAGAGTGTGGTACACTGTCTTCCTTCAACCATAGTTAATTCTTCAAATATATTGATATTCGAGCTGTACTCGAACAGCCTATAGTGAGGTCCACGTTATAATGACAGTGTTTGATTAGCAATGGTATAGCTATCCTTGTCTATCATTCAACAAAACAGATTGCGCTATCTCTTTCTCGCTTTGCTCTGTTGCCAGATCGTCTCTTAACAATGTAGAGTTAATAATCAATTAACAAAATATTTCATTTTAATTATGAACATTCATTATGAAATTACTGAAAAATATAATTTATCGCTTAATAAAATATAATTGATTATTTTAAACGAGAATGAACAGTTAATATTACATCAATAAGCCTGTATCAGCAGCTACCGTCTATAGAAGGCATTGACAAGACAAAGGATCGGCAAAGTTTTTCTCCTATCTTTCTCCACTGCCATTATAACGTGGACCTCATCATAGCACCGACCAATTTTCACAATTACGTCGAATTTCCAGCGATTGTGCAAACTAGGCCTGGACAGTGTTTTGCCATTAGTCTCGTAGGCTACAGTCCATTTAGATAAAGAGAAACGACGTTTCAGTGATTTGAGTCAATTTTGACAGTAAAAGACACGTGGACAGTCGAAAGCTGTCACCAGAATCAGCTGCGCACGCCGCGACGATTGCGCTCAATCGTAGTCGATTTATTGTCAATCGACTCCGTGAAAACTAAGCCACGAAAATCGCAAAACAACCATGGAAGAGCAAGCAAATCTTAGCTCTCTCAGTCTGTCGCTAGAACCTAGGAAGCCGCAAAAGTTGCCTAGTCTATTATTTTGATCTCTTGACACTCTTTCAAGTGTTGCATTTTTCTCAGACACCTAGCCCATCCGAAAGCCACTTGGAACAAACAATACTGCTTGCAACATTTAGACCCGGTTAAATTTTAACCGTGATTAATTTCACGAGAACCAATCAGAGAAGGCCTTTTTGATTGGCCTTTTTGGAGACGGCTTCTCTGATTGGTTCTCGAGGAATTAATCACGATTAAAATTTAACTGGATTTTGTACAACCGGCACTTGGAAATAAGGGTTGAACTACATAATATTTCAAAAACTAATACTATGTGTCATTAATTTTTCATATTATTTTGATTCTAAACTAACATCGATCGATTCAGGTGTATAGACAGTAGAAGAGTCCAGATTTGATTATATTGAATCTGATGATTAAATATTGATTATCCTACCGCAGTATGATAGTCTTAAAATTGTGTACGGTAGTATAAATGAAAAAAATATTACTGTAAAGTATACATAAATATGAAAATAGGTAATTCAGATTCGCTCTCTAGGAGAACAGCGTTGTCGATTCTCTGCCTTGTCACTGCCTTCTATAGAAGATAGCTGATACCGGTATAACTTATTCGATTTAATGTACAGTACTCGATGTACGAGTAAAATATTTGATGTTCATTCTTGTTGAAAATTATTATCAATCAAGTTATATTTTATTCGTTAGGAACATATATACTTTTCAACGGATAATAATAAACTCTCATAATTGAAATTAAATATTTTGTTGATCAATTAAAATTTTACATCGATGAAAGACGATCCGGCAACGTTGCGGAGCTAGAAAAGGATAGCGCTATCTGCTTTGTTCGATGATAGACAAGGATAGCAACACCAATGTTAATCAAATACTGCCATTTTAACGTTGACCTCGCTAAAGAATTAATTGATTTCTCAACTTTATTGGTGGTTCTGCTTCTAAAGTGATCAGATTTATAATTATTTTCATGAAAATTGTTATTCTCTGATAAGGAAATTTAGTAATTGATTATGATTGGTTCAACGAGATAACATATTATGCTAGAAACATTCAAACATAAGGTTGATAAGAATTCAAGGAATAGATAAAAATAAATTGGATATTTCAAAAAATAAATCAAAGTAAAATCCATTAATTTGATTTAAAAAATAGACATTTTTGTGAAATTAATTTATTATCATCATCAGACTTTGGACACTTGAATGGCAAAAACAAGATGGAAATTTACAGCGCAAAAAACAAGTTTCTAATGAATGGATAAGAAATAAAAAATACAGCAAATTCATATCTTCACACGGATCAATTGCAGTGGTACAGTCATTAAAAAACCTCTTTGATTGATTATTTCAACATTGACAAATCGATAACAATTAATTAATTTTGAATGCTAATTAATGGAATCATAATAGGATTTATATTTGAGCAAATTATTGCTAACAAAAAGCGTTCACTGTCAAAATAATCGCCTGATTGAATTTCAATCCATCAATTGAATTTGAGCAGCCATGGGAAAGCGATAAATTAAAATTGTGTTGGGGAAATAATGAAACAGCTTAATGGTTATAAAATAGCCAACTGGCAAATTATCATCAACTAACTCATCACTCTACGTTCAATAATCCATCATTAATGAGGTCGTTGGCTTCATTCATTAATGGTTAATTGCTCACCTTACTGATTAATTAGAAAAATATCAGGGGTACCGAATTAAGCTGGAAATTCTGAGTGGATAGTGAAATACAATCTTTAGGCACCAAAATTCTTTCACCAGAACTACCTTCAACGCTGAGGAATTGGAGGAAAAAAGTTTAAAAGAAGATAAACATTGAAGAGAGAGATATAATAGAAAACTACGATATTTCCAGTGTTTAGGATGAGCGATGGACAGGTTTATTACACAAAAAAATACGTGGACAGTCGAAAGCTGTCACCAGAATCAGCTGCGCACGCCGCGACGATTGCGCTCAATCGTAGTCGATTTATTGTCAATCGACTCCGTGAAACTAAGCCACGAAAATCGCAAAACAACCATGGAAGAGCAAGCAAATCTTAGCTCTCTCAGTCTGTCGCTAGAACCTAGGAAGCCGCAAAAGTTGCCTAGTCTATTATTTTGATCTCTTGACACTCTTTCAAGTGTTGCATTTTTCTCAGACACCTAGCCCATCCGAAAGCCACTTGGAACAAACAATACTGCTTGCAACATTTAGACCCGGTTAAATTTTAACCGTGATTAATTTCACGAGAACCAATCAGAGAAGGCCTTTTTGATTGGCCTTTTTGGAGACGGCTTCTCTGATTGGTTCTCGAGGAATTAATCACGATTAAAATTTAACTGGATTTTGTACAACCGGCACTTGGAAATAAGGGTTGAACTACATAATATTTCAAAAACTAATACTATGTGTCATTAATTTTTCATATTATTTTGATTCTAAACTAACATCGATCGATTCAGGTGTATAGACAGTAGAAGAGTCCAGATTTGATTATATTGAATCTGATGATTAAATATTGATTATCCTACCGCAGTATGATAGTCTTAAAATTGTGTACGGTAGTATAAATGAAAAAAATATTACTGTAAAGTATACATAAATATGAAAATAGGTAATTCAGATTCGCTCTCTAGGAGAACAGCGTTGTCGATTCTCTGCCTTGTCACTGCCTTCTATAGAAGATAGCTGATACCGGTATAACTTATTCGATTTAATGTACAGTACTCGATGTACGAGTAAAATATTTGATGTTCATTCTTGTTGAAAATTATTATCAATCAAGTTATATTTTATTCGTTAGGAACATATATACTTTTCAACGGATAATAATAAACTCTCATAATTGAAATTAAATATTTTGTTGATCAATTAAAATTTTACATCGATGAAAGACGATCCGGCAACGTTGCGGAGCTAGAAAAGGATAGCGCTATCTGCTTTGTTCGATGATAGACAAGGATAGCAACACCAATGTTAATCAAATACTGCCATTTTAACGTTGACCTCGCTAAAGAATTAATTGATTTCTCAACTTTATTGGTGGTTCTGCTTCTAAAGTGATCAGATTTATAATTATTTTCATGAAAATTGTTATTCTCTGATAAGGAAATTTAGTAATTGATTATGATTGGTTCAACGAGATAACATATTATGCTAGAAACATTCAAACATAAGGTTGATAAGAATTCAAGGAATAGATAAAAATAAATTGGATATTTCAAAAAATAAATCAAAGTAAAATCCATTAATTTGATTTAAAAAATAGACATTTTTGTGAAATTAATTTATTATCATCATCAGACTTTGGACACTTGAATGGCAAAAACAAGATGGAAATTTACAGCGCAAAAAACAAGTTTCTAATGAATGGATAAGAAATAAAAAATACAGCAAATTCATATCTTCACACGGATCAATTGCAGTGGTACAGTCATTAAAAAACCTCTTTGATTGATTATTTCAACATTGACAAATCGATAACAATTAATTAATTTTGAATGCTAATTAATGGAATCATAATAGGATTTATATTGAGCAAATTATTGCTAACAAAAAGCGTTCACTGTCAAAATAATCGCCTGATTGAATTTCAATCCATCAATTGAATTTGAGCAGCCATGGGAAAGCGATAAATTAAAATTGTGTTGGGGAAATAATGAAACAGCTTAATGGTTATAAAATAGCCAACTGGCAAATTATCATCAACTAACTCATCACTCTACGTTCAATAATCCATCATTAATGAGGTCGTTGGCTTCATTCATTAATGGTTAATTGCTCACCTTACTGATTAATTAGAAAAATATCAGGGGTACCGAATTAAGCTGGAAATTCTGAGTGGATAGTGAAATACAATCTTTAGGCACCAAAATTCTTTCACCAGAACTACCTTCAACGCTGAGGAATTGGAGGAAAAAAGTTTAAAAGAAGATAAACATTGAAGAGAGAGATATAATAGAAAACTACGATATTTCCAGTGTTTAGGATGAGCGATGGACAGGTTTATTACACAAAAAAATATGTTGTGGCGCACTCAACAACTTTCCTTGTTATGAAAATTTATCACCTGACGCTAGTGTTACCGCGCATCTCAAGTCTACTATTCAAAGATCCAAGACAGCTGGTGACAAGACAATAACACTGGAGACACACGAAGTCTGCTATTTCTTCATAGTGGATGATTCAATAGAATCAACAGTTGCCAACAGTTTGCAATTGAAATAATAACATTTTCTCGAATTTCGAGCTTATTTTCAATTTTAAGTGAAAACGTTACTAAACATTAATTGTAGAGATTTTCATGCTTAATCTTTTCCACTAAGAATTTTTTGTTTAAATTGTATCTGAAGCCTGATACTTGAGAATCTAAAATCAAACTTTGCATAGATGGGGCGGAGCTCCTGGAATTTTTACAGATATGAGACTTGTGGCAGTTGATAGAGCTTATAAATGACTACTGTATTTGTCAAAGTATATCAAAGTATCAAAGTATAAATTTGATCAAAATCGTTGGAGCCGTTTTTGAGAAAATCGCGAAAACCCCTGTTTTTGACAACATTTTTGCTATTTTAGCAGCCATCTTTAAATGAATTTGATCGAAATTGTTCGTGTCGGATCCTTATAGGGGAAGGACCTCAAGTTCCAAATTTCAAGTCATTCCGTTAATTGGGAGATGAGATATCGTGTACACAGACGCACATACACTCATACACACACACACACACTCACACACACACACACACACACACACACAGACCAAGACCAAAAAACCACTTTTTTGGACTCAGGGGACCTTGAAACATTATAGAAATTGGGGTACCTTAATTTTTTTCGGAAAGCAATAAGCTACTTTCCTTACCTATGGTAATAGGGCAAGGAAAGTAAAATATGTAATCAAGTACGAATACTATAGTGAACTCCACGTTATAATGACAGTATTTGACTAAAATTGGTGTTCCAATCCTTGTCTAACATTCGACAAAGCAGATAGTGCTATCCTCCTCTAGCTCCGCAACGTTGTCAGATCGTTTTTTAACAATGTGAAAAATAATTAAGTTACTGAATATCTAATCTCAATTGTGAAAATGTATATTATTTATTGAAAAATATATTTTATTAATGAATAAATACTGTATAATTCATCATTTTAAACAAGAATGAACAGTTAGTATTACATTTGATAAACCGTTATGAGTTAAATATCCTTCATAGAAGGCAGTGGCAAGGCAAAGAGAATCATCAACACTGGCCTACTATCTTTCTTCACTGCCATTATAATGAAGATTAGAATATGGAGATTAATAATGATCATACTAGCAAGCTCCTACAATAAATCTGTATCACAAATTGTTTATTAGAGCATTATATTTATTACATATCTCTATCATCGTTGGAGCATCTATTGGTAAATAACTCATTCCAATTGTACCCGAAAAATTGGATAGGTCAAAATTGCTATTCAAAGTTTCGATTGGCGCCATCTTTCCACATTTTGACTTTTTCCCAACTTCAATTAATAAAAACTGAAAAGGAGTTGGTTTACTGAACGTATATTACTCTAATCGATATCACTTTCTTTCAAAAGATAATTTTCTGAATTAATGATTGGCGCCATTTTTCCACATTTTGACTTTTTCTAAGATCAATTAATAAAAACTGAAAAGGAGTTGGTTTACTGAACGTCTATCACTCTAATCGACACCGCTTTCTTTCAAAAGATAATTTTCCGAACTAATTAAACAAGCTTGTAAAATAACATTTTCTGAATTAATTAAACAACAGGCATGCTCCAACCTATAGAATCGATTTATTGGCACAAACATGTGCTGATAAAAGAGTTCAGAGTCAAAGGTCCAGGTTCAATCGACACTGATTGCAATTTCGCTGAAATACAGGCGTAAGGTCCGCGTGTTTATCACGTAGAGAACTCTGTGGACCGAGTGATGTGGTTGCGATTTCATCAGAACAAGTGACATGGAAAGGCAACTAAGTGTACCTTGCTCTGATATTATAATGTAGGTGGAAATCTTTTGAGCGAAAACAAACACTAGCAGCCTTTGAGATGGCTAGCATACTCGATGCTAATTATTGAAATGTCAACTACAAAATTACTGATTGTTGCTGCAAAACATAATATTGGACAAGTTGGGTTTGTTTGTCACAGTACACAAAAGCCTGACTGGGGTGGGACCTTTGTAGGATCCAACATAGCTGATGACAGAGGAAGTCAAAACATGGTTTGTTCTATAGTGGGGTCCACGTTATAATGACAGTATTTGATCAACTTTGGTTTTGCTATCCTTGTCTATCATTCGACAAAGCCGGTGGTACTATCCTTTTTAGGTCCACAACGATGCCAATTATGTTTTTAGTGTAGAAATATAATTAATTAATGCAGAGAATCGGCATCGCTATTCTTCTATCTTTATCCACTGCCATTATAACATGGACCACGCTATAGTACTGTAGTGAGGTCCACTTTATAATGGCAGTTTGGCAGTACCGGTATTTGATTAACATTGGTGTTGCTATCCTTGTCTATCATTCGTCAAAACGGATAGTTCTATCCTTTTCTACCTCTGCAACGTTGCCAGATCGTTGCCAATACAATAGAATAAGGAAAACTAATCCACAAAATATAGCAGCTTGACTACTAAAATGGATCATTCTTTGGATTGAAGCATCAGAAATACAATATATACTACCTATGTGTACTATTAATGTACCTTCAATTGATTTCAACTATTTAGAAATTTAGAAAATAAGCTCCTCTAAAAGTCCTCTACTGCATTTACCAGAAAGGAATATTACAGACATTTGCAACTAGAATGGAAGATTCATTTTCCATTATTATGGCAGCAATGAAAATTATTAGAATGCTACTGACCTGAGCCACGATGTAAACTTGCATCACAAGAAAGCGTTTAGACTATAATAGTGAGGTCCACGTTATGATGGCAGTGAAGAAAGATAAGAGAAGAGCGTTGCCGATTCTCTGACTTGTACAGAAGATAGCTGATACCGGTATATTTGATTAAATATTGATTGTTCATTTTTTTTATAATCAATTTTATTATATTATTTTATTATGTTATTTGTATATCTAGAGTGAAAAGTGCTGTTTTTTCTCCCTGAGGGAAAAGTTTGAAGCCCGAGGCGAAGCCGAGGGCAACAATTTTCCTGAGGGAGAAAAAACATTTTTCACTCGTGATATACACAACATTTTTCCTCCACCTACATTTTTATAAAAACTGCAAATAAAATAATTTTTAAAAACGTATGTGACCAATAAATGTGTTACAACATAATCTAAAAAGTAAACGGAAACAGCTGGCTTGTAATCACAGTTCTCCTCCGACAGAACTAACTGTCGGCTAAAGTTGTAACAACAATGACAGCCACAACTACAGCCATGATGAAGTTCCCGTTTCAAATTTGATTAGTTAATAAGTTATATTCGTTGGCTGGTATTTTGAATAACATGGATTAAAAGAAAAAAATATAAATTTTTTCTAGTATAGTGATAGGAAGTTTGTAATAATAATTTCAGCATACAAACATAAATTTTATATATCGATCAAATGTATGGTTGAGGTATTGAATTTAGTTGGTTTAATGACTACTTCCTCATCTTCCTATATGCTTCCTCATCTGAGCCTAGACCTTCTGACCTATTCCAAATGTACGTTTTTAAAATAGAGATGCTTCCCATGTTATTTAAATGGAGTTACTTTTACTCCCTAGGGAGTTTTTCTGTTTTTTAGTACCGAGAGCGAAAAAGTGACACTTTAGTATCATGTTTCAGGGAGTAAAGTAAGTACTTTTGACAGTAGGTGGAGGAAAAATGAATTTTCATAACTGAGATAAAATATTTAGCTGATTACTTCTACATTGTTATACAACGATCTGGCAACGTTGCAGAGCTGGAAAAGAATAGTGCTATCAGCTTTGACAAATGTTAGACAAGGATAGCAACATCAATGTTAATCAATTACTGCCATTATAACTCGGTCCTCACACCCTCACTATAGGAGATCTTTTCAATGATCAAATAATAAATTTTCATAACTGAGATAAAATATTTAGCTGATTACTTCTACATTGTTATAAAACGATCTGGCAACGTTGCAGAGCTGGAAAAGGATAGCGTAATCTTCTTTGCTGAATGATAGACAAGGATAGCAACTCCAATACTCAAGATCTTTCACCAACCGTTCACCTAAAGGATACACGTTAACAAGATGATATTCTATTTTTCAATGATCTGAGAAAAATGAAAATACAAGTCGGTAGCGGGTTCCGAATTCTTAAACAAGATCTCTCCATGTTTATAAACAATCTGCCCTACATTCCTTGTCTTGTATCATGACTTTAAATCAAGAAATTCGAGTACAGATTCAACGCAATTTGACACCAACATCTGGAACTAATAAAAAATCAATTATTATTCAATGAAAAGGGGAAGCCATCTGTCATACAAACAGGAGGAGCAAGGGTTATTTTATTCATAGGAAAAAGTGAGACAGGTGCAGAGCGACCAAGGATAGTATTTTAGTATAGAGGACCTTTATATACTATTCTTGCAGCACTGAGATCCGCCCACCTGTAAGCCCTAACCCACTCTCGTTCTTTAACCCTCACTCACTCACTCTCTCTCTCTCACGCGCGCTCTCTCTCTCTCAACATCCAAAGATGAGATCTTGCAGCCCACAGACTTGTTCTCAAACGCTCTTGCTCTGGCTGTCATGTCTCTTCCGCTGAATGGACCTTCCGGGCCGGCCTACGTCCGTTGTATCCAAGGATAATATATAGGATATATGAAATATAGGATAGCTATATTCTATCCTTACGTTGTATAGGCCTCGGTTCGACCGTCCATTCAGCTCTACAACTATTTTTAAAAACTTGACATTCGTTTCCTTCACACCAGAAAGGTAAGCAGAAAGAGAACGCTCGTTCCCAAAATACCAAATTATCAGCAATTTTAGACATGAACACGTGTCTGACACCGAATCGGTGAACTGCGGTTTTGGATACAAACTTGAAAGAGACCAGAAACATTTTCAGTAACAGAAAAATACTGTATTTAAAAATTATACAGAAATTGAATGATACAAAAAATATGTTATTTCAACTCTTGCAAAAATGGATCATCCAATCTAGTGACATCTATAATGATTTCCACGTTATAATGGAAAATATTAGATTAACATTGGTGTTGGTATCCTTGTTCATCATTCGACAAAGTTGATAGCGATATTTTTTGTAGGGTCGCCGTCTAGGTGTCACCCCGACTACCTGACACCTGGTCATTTTGGCCACAGGCGACTACTTGTACCCTCGTAAAAATATACCATTGCCGTCAAGTTGTAACCCCGACTACTTGTCACCTACTGGACCAAAGGTGCCAACTAGTCATGACCGTAAACGACAACTTGACACCTCGCACCCTAGCGTCAGAGTGTGCCCCGACTAGTTGACACGAAGGGGATGGCTCACGTCAACATGACACCTTGCACGCTGGCGTCAAGGTGTCACCCTGACTACTAAAATATACTATCTTGTCACCTACAGAGCACCAGTTGGCACAACTTTCACCCCCGCAACGTGGGGAGGGGGATCAAGAAATGTTCATTACTGGTTATGATGTAGAATTGAATTCTAAGCACTTTTGGTTCAGTAACATTTTCCCGTTAAACACACGGTTCAGGAGATATTCGCCGTCTTTGCTATTTTTAGAACAATTTTTTTCGAGATGGTTGAATGGTGATTTCTTTTGGTATGGAATCGAGGTGATAAGTTGTCGTGAACGTAGACGACTACCTGTACTCTCGTAAAAATATACCATTGCCGTCAAGTTGTCACCCCGACTACTTGTCACCTACTGGACGGAAGGTGAGAACTAGTCATGACCGTAAACGAAAACGTGTCCCCCCGACTAGTTGTCACCTCCTTAGAAAGGAGACAAGTAGACGGGGATGGCTCACCTCAACTTGTCCACTAAAACCCGGTTTTAAAAGGGGGAGGTTGACGGGGTGTCAAGTAGTTGGGGTGGCACCTAGTGGCGTTCCCTTTTCTAGCTCCGCATCGTTGCAAGATAGTTTTTAACAATGTAGAAATGTAATTCATTAACAAAATATTCAATTTCAATCATTTAAATTTATCATTCAATCATGGAGAAATATATTTTCTTGAAGAATAAAATATAATATTGTAAAAATCAACAGTTAATATTACATCAGATATACCGGTATCAGCTGTGCTCTATAGAAGGCAGTGGCAAGGCAACGCTGTCTCCTATCATTCTCCACTGGGACTCTCCACTCACTCTGGAGTTTTGGGACCACTACTGTTTAGTTTGTATGTAAATGACGTAACTGACCGACTCAGACCCTCCAGATATCATCTTTATGCAGACGACCTACAGATTTATAGACATTTCAAGACTGATAACTTTGATGAAGCAGTTACTCTTATGAATGAGGACCTGACTGCTGTCTCACTCTGGACAGCACAACATGGATTGAAAATTAATGAATCAAAATCCAAAACAATCGTTATAGGTAATAGAAGACTTTTGAACCAACTTGACTTTAACCATGGACCTTTCATCGAAATTAACTCTCATAGACTGGATTATAGTGAAAACATTACAAACTTAGGACTTACATTTAACAGACATCTAGACTGGACTGAACAAGTGACAAAGACTTGCAACAGGGTCTTTGCAGGCATTCACTCACTGAAGAGAATTGGAGCTGTTATCCCCTTACGGGAGAGAATAATGCTTGTGAAGACCTTGATATTTCCGCATTTCCATTATGGAGATGTGGTCATACAGGACATGACAGTGACTCTTTCTGAAAGACTGCAAAGGGCTCAGAACTACTGCGTGAGATTCGTCTTTGGCCTTGAAAGGGACGTCCACATAAGCCCTTACATCACTCAGATGGGTATTTTGAAGCTTCGAGACAGCAGAATTTATCATGTGCTGATGCTCCTCCACAAGGTTCTGGCAACTGGGTCTCCTCTCTACTTGAGTCAGAAATTTCAATTCCTCGCAGGAATCAACAGAAGAGATACGAGGCATGGTGCGAGCCTGTTGAGCATTCCCATCCATCGCACTGTGACATATAATAGGTCGTTCTGTGTGACTGCTTGCAGACTGTGGAATAGCTTACCCGCATCTTTGAGGAGTGTGGAGAGGCGGACACTGTTCGGCACGGAGGTCTTGGCGTGGCTGAGGGAGGGCGATCGGGGCATAGGATGAGGAGGTGTGTATGCGTGGTGTGTTTGCTTGTGTGAAAGGTGTGTGTGTTTGCGTGAAATTTTGTTGTTTCTAGCTTAAAAATTAAAAAAAAAATTCCCTATAACTCTATTTTCTAACTTTTTTTTATTATTTTCTCTCAGTCTAAAATATATTCTACTGAATTGAATGAAATTGTTTTTGTTTTTTTTTCAATTATTGATTTATATTATATACATATATATATATATATTTTTTCTATCATATACTTATTATATTTGAGAGATTATTTCCTTATGTTTTGATGTAGATGCATTAGAATTGTATAGGAGGGGAGAGAGGGCCGGCTGCGCCCTAACTTCGCCCTCCAGGTTAAAATAAAGGCAGCCTATCTATCTATCTATCTATCCACTGCCATTATCTTAAATCTTATATAGTGAGGTCCACGTTATAATGACAGTATTTGATCAACTTTGGTTTTGCTATCCTTGTCTATCATTTGACAAAGCCGGTGGTAATATCATTTTCTAGGTCCACAAGGATGCCAATTATGTTTTTGACAGTGTAGAAATATAGTTAATTAATACAGAGAATCGGCATCGCTATTCTTTTATCTTTATCCACTGCCATTATAACGTGAACCTCACTATAGTGTCATCATCCATGTGAATTGAGCGTGGGTGGTTTCAGGGAAAATATGACACAGGTAAAATATAAATCGAAAGTTGGGGATCTGGTTGCAAGACTCGATGACGCATCAATATATGAAGTAAAAATATATACTAAATTTGATAAACTTTAATGTGATTTGAAGACACAATCTGATTGATTGAAAGGAGAGTCTTAATAGAATGTCAACCAAGAAATGAATCAACAATAATATAGAACAACAATGATAATTAATCGAGCCCAGTATTGATGAGTAAGTACGCAATACACTCTTAGTTTTATGCCTAGTGGAAGCCTTGGTGGCTTGAACACCAGCATGTAGCAATTGAGAATGAATAGTAAAGATGAGTGCTTTAGTAAATGTATGCTTGGCTGGAAGAAGAATTATTTCATGTTTATAATCAAATGAAGTAATTAGATGTGTCAAAAAAAACATTCACCAAAGAAATGCAAATCTTAATAACAATAATTGCTGTATCAGCCGGTGTCAAATGAAATAACCTAAAATCAACATTGTACTACTTTGCAATGGAATAATGAAATAATAAGTTAATTAAATGTGCCAAGAAAGTGTTCAAGTCTTTGATTTTATCCATCTTCATAGTGAGTGGTCCAGTGTAAGCCTGTGTCAAAGACAGATCAGTGATTAAGTGTTTCCTTAGACTCCTTCTTGTGATCTCAATCTTATTAGAATGTTGGTTCACTTTTACAGTATCATATTTAAAAAATATGATATTTGGTTCAGCTTTCTGATACAACATCCAGCTTATCTGGAGCCACTTCACTGGGTTACATTCTGTAACAATCTTCTTATTTTTTTGAAATCTATTAATTTTTCTTGGCTCATTTCATGCACATTATATTTCCCATTTCTTGAAGCCATTCTGACAATCGTGTACCAGCCAGATGGATTTAAATCTTCATATGTTTGGGGCGTGGACACTGTCACACTCCATTTGGGAGTGTCCATGTTTGAAAAAGAAATGGTCAATATTCAATGTCTGGACAGCATATAGAAACATTGCCGTGATGATCGCATTTCTATTTTGACCTCCACAAGAGTATCAGAGACCAAAACAAAATTTTTCCCAATTTGAAATATTTCCAAAAAATAATATGAATAAAAACATGAGACAACATCATTTTTTGAACCTTTTCCCCCAACTACTCCATACCACATGTAGCAGAGAGCTTTGCTATCTTCATTATTATAAACTGTAAGGTTATAAATGGCTTACCTCTTTTTATGAAAAATTGCTTTTGCATTGAGAGAAGAGCAGTATCGCACTGCCTCGAGATCAAATTGAATGAAATTTACTTCATTATTGATAGCTTAAGTAGTATCTTTCCAACAGTAATGTGGAGGTACTCTGGGGAAAGAATTTATGTGCTCTTTCACATATAACCTCCTTTTTTCTGGTTTCTTGACTCCAGGTGGGTGATGGCCCGTGTTTGTAAGGGAGAATAATATTATTATTTTGCTTAATCAAGACAGTTTTTATTAACATATCAGCAATATTCAATGTAACTTTGGAGAAGCCCTTGCTAAATTGAATCATTTTACAATTTTTAATGAGGAAGAACTTCTATCTTTTATTTCTTCTTGACTGTTTCTCCCTAGTTCTAAATAAAACTTTATCAGTATCTTCTACAAGGGAACAGATATACTGTTGCTGCTTCTGGAGTTCAGAATTTTATTTTGGCCTCAAATGTCCACCATCCACTTGTTTCCCCCTCACACTTGTGTAAGCTAAACTTTTTATCTATTAATTCTTGGTATATATTTCTTCCAGAAACTTTTATCAGGGAACTTGCTTCTTTGTTTCTTGTTTGGATTGTAAACAGGTTCATCAGTTTCAACATTGTAGGCATGATCTTCATGCTTGGAAATCTCATATGCAACAGAAACAAAAGTATATGCTTATTATGAGCTTTAGATCATGTAATATTAAGAAAAAAATCCCCTCAAAAGAATATTTCAACACAAAAAAATTATTATGAAAGACAAGCGAAGGGCTAGAATGGGGAAAGAGTCCTTCTATCTTCTTCTGCAGCGTGGAATATCCATTGCAAGCCTTCTCATTGTATTATATCCGTGCAGATCCGATCTAAGGACTTGACTGCTCTTTGTGTCCTTGACATGCAGCAAACTGAGGAGTATATACTGGTTATAGATCGTGAGGATGCCGAGTTGGTACCTGATTGTTTGGAGTTTCTACTTCTTCTTCACTATCAATTCTACCATATCTTTTCTTCCTGTTGGCACATAACTGCAGAGTTTCATCTTCTTCAACACTTACATCACTATCACTTCAAATACTATCACTCGAACATTTGGTAATGGAAAATTACTTTGAGGTAATGTTTTTTCTAATCCATCAATTTCCTGCTAGCCAAATAGAGAAAAATCGTCCATTATCAGTGTCATCCATATTTGTCAAAAATATCACCAAGAATTCTAGTTATTGAGAACTTTACAAAAATCATGTTGTGAACCTACATAACCTTGAATACATGCACCCCAGTAAATGAAAACATCAATCTTCTTATGTAACAGCTGATACAAGGCAAGGTCAAGCTGTGAAACAGCTGAAACAGATGTTATGACAATGTGTCTGACAAGATGAATGACATGACCCATGATTGTATAAAATTTGACCATTCAAGCCATGTTGGGCACAGGAGCCTGACAGTTTTTTTTTCTCAAAAAAATACGAAAAGAAATCTTTTTTAGTATATAACTAATTCATTTCAATATGTTTTGAATCAATTGGGAGAAATTAAGATTTGGAGGATTCAGGAAAAGTGTGGTGGCAGCTAACATGTTAACCTTTTCAGGGACTTTCTGTATTATTTAATAACTAGCAGGAACCCGTGCTTCGCAAGGATCTATTTTCAAACTTTATAATCTGAAAACTCGATGTAATGAAATTTTAAAGAATTGAAAATAGGCCTATAACCATCCTTGGTTAATTAAGAATCTCCAGCCCATAATGTAAAATTTCAAGTTAATTAGTCCAGTAGTTCAGATGTGATGATGCGTCAAACATAATTTTCCTATCCTGTACGTGTATAGACCAACTCTATTTTATTATAGATATGGTTAACGACTGCAAGAGATAGGAGTGTGGAACAGAATAGTAGCTAATCAGGAATGCTTACCCTAACACCAAACTGACAATCTCTGGATAGCAGCGCTCATTTTATACGAAGCCATAGCGGCCAACCAGTTTACAGATGGAATTAAATAGAGAATGCATTTATTCAAATGCTAATTAATACATAGCAATTGGGAGGTACCGTGTTCGATTCCCAGGCTGGTAACTAATTTTTGGATAGTAGTTCTCATCGAATTTCCATCTAGCTGTTAACCCTGTTGTCAATGTCTGCAGTAGCAGAAGTCTTCGGGGTGATTTACAGCATTTATTTAGGATTTCCATGCCACTCCTATATAATAAACATATGGTCCAATGCAAACTGGAGTAGTGTTTCGCCAAGCCACTTCAGTAATGCTCATCGAATTTCCATCTAGCTGTTAACCCTGTTGTCAATGTCTGCAGTAGCAGAAGTCTTCGGGGTGATTTACAGCATTTATTTAGGATTTCCATGCCACTCCTATATAATAAACATATGGTCCAATGCAAACTGGAGTAGTGTTTCGCCAAGCCACTTCAGTAATGCTCATCGAATTTCCATCTAGCTGTTAACCCTGTTGTCAATGTCTGCAGTAGCAGAAGTCTTCGGGGTGATTTACAGCTTTTATTTAGGATTTTTGTTAATTAATAATAATTATGTATTAATTAGCATTTGAATAAATGCATTCTCTATTTTATTCCATCTGTAAAGCTTCATATTTCTTGAATAGTCAACTTCACATCTCTTGAATAGCTAACTTCACATTTCTTGAATAGTAAACTTCATCCTTCAAGTCGGTTATAAGAGTTTTTTGTAAACATCCTTACAATAATCAAGACAGTAGGGTACTCCCTCCATTATTGCTGATATCAGGGACTAGTCTCAAACAAGCTCTATATTTATCATGACTATCATTTCGAGATGAGATTTGAAACTACTATAATAGTCAACAACAAACAAACACAAATCGACTAAAAGTTGTCGTTATGAATATAAATTAGGAAGATGTTACAGTAGCGACTATGTTGGAAGTTGCGTGTGCCACGAATATAATGAACCCAGCCCAGCGCGTGTGTTTGTTCTACAGCAGTTGTGCGTGTTTATAGAATGATAATAATTTTCAATCGATAAGAAGGTTGGACTCACGCCCATGCACGTTCCACACACACACCCTACAGGCTACACATGTTAACAACTATTTCACTACAACTACTTGCAAGATTTGGGAAGACGCTCAAAGGAGAAACCCGTATGATTTAGGCCTAATCGCTCCACTTACCCCTATCAACACACAAATTACAACGGATAGTAAACTAACTATACTCTATTATATTATTTCGGAGCTTCGTTCTGCGTTACGGCTTCCCGTGAATGGAATGCAAATAAGTGCAATATTTCTAAAGTTTTTAATTTATTGTGATACATTCTGTGATTCATTTAGAGTATAAAATCAACCTTCAAAATTCAAAATTTTAAATCATCATTCCTGGACCGAAAATCAAGTAACGAAGCAGTGCGTGATTATATAACCATATCTTTTGGACAACATTAACATTTTATCAAAATTTTTGGAGAGAAATAGTACAGACTCAGCCTAGTTTTTCCTTCAGTGTAATAATTGTATTATGATTATAGTATTTTATACAATAAATGAATTATAATTAATTATTATTTTTGAATTGTGACAATCGGAAGATATTGTTGATTAAATACTATATTATAAATGCTCTGCTACTTGAAATTATCCTTTCCCCATCCTTATCACTATTCCAAAAGAGAGTGCACCGACACCTAGCTCTTGCTTCTGGGTATTTACTTATGGCTGGTAGCGAGGAGGAATTGTATTTCTTCTTTTTATAATTACTTACTTAAGAAATGATGTTTAATAATTTTTGATAATTATTTTTTCATGGGTTCATGAACTGCATGACTTTTTTTATTCTTATTTTTCTATATCTATCTTTCTATCTTGTTTTTGTAGTAATCTACATTAATTTTTACTGTGCTCATCCATTATAATTTTAGTTTTACATTAATACTCATAGTTTATTCATGTACAGTGCTATTTTGTTTTGAACCACTATGGTCTTGTTAGACTCAGTGGAAATTGTCATATTGTATAAATAAATAAATATTAAATTGGGCCTATGCGTATCATAATAGCATCTCAAGAAGCCTACAAGAAAATCAAAGATTGTCAAAAAATGCAGTTTTACTATTGGGGCAAGCACCATAGAAGGGAATATGAGTGCATTAAAAAAACTGAAATGTATATAAGTATGATGTAGGTATTTTATTTTCTCATAGGTATTGTCATAGAGTAAACAATCTAGAATTTACATAGAATACACAATCTGTGTAGGTTTTCTATGGTACAGTATCTGTGAATTACTGTACATGTGAAATAAAATAATTGATTTATATAAATCTACACATCTCACAAAAAAGCATGAGTAGCTTTAGACATTAAAAAACAAAAATTTAGTAACAAAAAGCATTCTTGTTTTCAGTTTTTGAAAAAGCTGGGAGCAATTGTAAAACATTTGGATAAAGCAGTCGTCTGTTTGGATAAAAGTTTTAGATGTAAATTAAGAATTCCACAGAACACATTTCAAGTACAGGAAATTTAGTGCTTGTGTTTATCCATTGTTGAAATAAACCTATACAAAACTTGCAATGAACAGCCTTGAAGATAACATTTAGAATTGCGTTGGCTTTGAAAGATTATACATATTTGAGTTACATTTCAATTTTTTCAAATTGCTATAATAACATACCGAAAATGGTTGTGCCATGATAGATAATATTTAAGAGTGATGTGTTGACACTCGATAGACATAAAGTTGAAATGAGGAAATAATCATGAACAAAAACCAAAATAATAAATGGCGGTCTTTATCGTCATGTACAGTGCAATAGTACTGTTGAAAATGTGGAAAACTGTCACCAATTACGCTGAACATATTTACATAAAATGACCTTGCCTTTCATTATTCATAAAGATAATGGATGAGGAAAAGGGCTTGCATTATTCATGGCTTGAAAAATAAAATTGAACAAATTATTGAATTACTATCAGAATTTCAACAACTAGGCTATAGTGAGGTCCACGTTATAATGGTAGTGGAGTAAGGTAGAACAGCGTTACCGATTATCTTGCCTATAGTGAGGTCCACGTTATAATGACAGTATTTGATGAACTTTGGTTTTGCTATCCTTGTCTATCATTTGACAAAGCCGGTGGTACTATCCATTTCTAGGTCCACAACGATGCCAATTATGTTTTTGACAGTGTAGAAATATAATTAATTAATGCAGAGAATCGGCATCGCTATTCTTCTATCTTCATCCACTGCCACTATAACGTGGACCTCACTATAGCCACTGCCTTGGATAGCTGATAGCGGTATATCTGTTGTATCATTCTTGTTTAAAATGAACAATAATTAAAAGTTTATTCGTCAAGAAAAATATTTTTCAACAATTAAATAGGCTAATACATTATGATAAAATTGAGATTAGATATTTTGTTAATTGATTCAATTTATGCATTGTATAAAACGATCTGGCAACATTACGGAGCTATAAAAGGATAGCGCTATCTGCTTGGTCGAATGTTAGACAAGGATAGCAACACCAATGTCGATCAAATACTGTCATTATGACATGGACGTCAGTATATCAGCTTTTCGACCACTAGCCAAGCGACTTCAAATCATTTCCAAGTACGTTATATCCTTGTAACAGGGGATCACAATTTAACATGGTTCTCCTACAATGATAACGACTCTTTCTTCTCTAATGAAGGTGAAATTCTTCTTCTGCAAAAAAATTTCTATAAACACTGACCTCACATACATAAAAGTAATCTCAACAACCAAGACTTAAAATTTTTTTTTTTGTTTCAAAAAAACCTATTTTCCATCTTCTGTGCCCGCACACCGTCCATGGCCAGTGAACTCTCACATCTAACATCGCACCTATATTAATTTATGAGTGAATAAATTAGTATTTCTAATAGGAATACAGAATTTACATAATGTGAACCCTTTATAGTAAGATGGCAGATTAATGCTCACAATAAATCTGGATTCGCACTAAACAGTGACAGTAAAAATATAATTCCCATAAGTTCTAATGGGATTATTCAGACTCGCTTGGCCTGGCTAGGTGGGAATAGTCAAATTAGAAATCATGGGGAATTATATTTCCACTATTTAATGTCACTGTTGTGTGTAAATCCAGGTAAAAAGAGTGAGTGCAAGTGACTAAATAATATTGAAATAGCATTTACTTTTGTATTCAGATTCAGAAGTATGTGAGCAACTATAATGACTAGTCCCATGAATTATAGTATGCAGTTAATGTGGTACAAATATAAAAGGGACACGGTACGGGAAAGAAAGGGCAATACAGTACTTCCTTCCGGTCACGTCCGGAAGTTCAACAGAGACCCAGTTCAATGGATTCGAATAAAAGCGCTGGTCTGTGTGTGTGCTTCATGGATTGAGCAATGTCAATGATATAATGTGAAGAATCATTCCCACCAATGATAGAATATGAGTCCAGTTTCCAGTGTAAACCCTATAAATCCTGTATAACACAGTGTTAAGGGTTTGTTGGTTGCAAGAATTCTGGACAAACTATCAGTCCTGGTTGCACAAAAGCCTGTTTAATTTTAATCAAAATTTTGTTGAGAATAAGAATATCCACAAGTAGACGACAAAAAATGTCGCTGTGCTTTTTAAGAAATTGGCAACAAATAAGTTAGCGGTAACTTAGATGTAAACACAGTTTAAAACCTACCAAACATTAGTTTTAGTTAGGTGTACTGCAGAATATATTTTTGAAATAATAATATTATTGACCTAACTTATATTAAATATCATGCTGCAAATCACACATCTACCACAAAAACTGTAGGTACCTTCTATTAAGTTATAATGGTTTGAAATAAAATATGAATTATTACGTTTTTTGCATAAACTATTCAATCTTATGAAACTTTTACTATAGCTAAACATAATATTGGTGAGAAGTATGTAAAAACCCTATGCCTACAGCAAAAACACCTATCTATGCGTCAATACCGGCTTATCTACAGCAAGTTTCATTTTACAACAATATAAGTTGTACTTTATGGTATCGTTACTAAAGTTAACTTTTGTTTAGGTTATTATAACGTTTAACATACAATGCTACTTGCGACTAACCAATAGGTAAGATAATTGTTATAATTTTTTGTGTTAACCAAAAATACTAAGTTAGGCTATAAAAACACAACGCTAAAATCATAACCCTAAAACTTTACACGTTGATGATAACTTGGTTAATTTACAATTAAAAATAACAAGACAACTGAGCTAATTGAAAAAAGAATTCGTGAAACGCAATAATTGAATTGTGAATAAAACTCACCTTTAAATCTGTGATAATTTGTTGAAAGAGCCCTCCAAGAGCAGAACATTCTCTCTCCACGCTACCCTCCATATTGATTTGTTTTCAACACGGACGCAAAAACATACACTGCACCACCGAATTTATTATACTATTGAAATAAATTGAGTAATTGCACTATTTCTAATTAATTAATCAACTTTAGAGGAATCTTATTTCAGTTGTCACCAATATACAATTGAAAACTACAGACTTCGTAAATAAGATATGATCTTGATATTTGGAAATACATTCAGACTACATTCCAAAATAGTAGTCTAAAAATAATTTTTAAAATCCATAACGTGAAATTGATAAAATTATCCAAAACTGAATGATCAACGATTGGTCCCACACGAGTTTACTTTGTTTAGAATTTTATCGTTGAAGTTAACCATGACACAAACACGACGTTTTGAACACAGTTGAGTTGTAATCAAAATTTTCTTTGCGTTACCAGAATTGGAGCAAAGCAAAATTTTCCTAAACAGCTTAACGCACAAACCACTTTGCTTGCAACTTGCAACAAACACTAAAGCACTGATGAAAACAACCCGTTCAAGCTGAAAGACACTCCACTTGCAGTCGCTGGGATCCCCTTCCACTACCAATCATTACCAACTCACTTCGTAAACAGAGATCTGGCCAATAGCAAGTGACTGCAGAATGCAAAGCGCTACACATGCTGCCATCTACAAACCATTTTTGAAACTATCTCACCTTTTTTGGCGCTTATTTCAAATAATATTTTACCAATTTATTTACTTTTAATCAATACATTCACAAATCATAATAAATGGGCAAGAGCAACGATTAAATCAAACATCAAAGAGTTTGATCCTATAGAGAAGTCAATGTTATAATGGCATTGGAGAAAGATAGAAGAACACTATTACCTACCGATTCGCCCTGCCACCGCCTTTGCGCCTTCGGCAGAATATACTGTACGGTACCCTATAGTGAGGTCCACGTTATAATGACATTACCTATTTGATAGACTTTGGTTTTGCTATCCTTGTCTATCATTCGACAAAGCCGGTGGTACTATCCTTTTCTAGGTACACAACGATGCCAATTATGTTTTTGCCAGTTTAGAAATATAATTAGTTAATGCAGAGAATCGGCATCCCTATTCTCCTATCTTTATCCACTGCCATTATAACGTGGACCTCACTATAGCTGATACCAGTATAATCTAATGTAATATTAACTGTTCATTATTGTTAAAATAATCATTTTGTTGAAAAAACAATCTGAGCGTTCCGGAGTAAGAAAAGGATCTGCTTTGTCGAATGATAGACAAGGATATCCGATATACGGTAGCAAAACCAATGTTAATCAGACATTGCAATAAGTGGACCTCACTACAGATTCAGACATAATATTATTCTATATATTTAAAAGATGACTATACAACCCATTTTATTATGGATAAACTTTTCATATTTTAGTTGAGATTTTTCTCTACTATATAATGTCAATTGGTGCTTGCATATGCTATTTTTTCTTCTTGTGCTTTGAAAGAGCTAAATTTTTGAAAATACAGTACCAAGGCAAGGCGGTTCACCTTCAGGTGCGGCTTCAGGACAGTTTCTCAGGTGTTTCAATTTTAGATTTTTTTTCAAATTCTAGTTATAGCCTAGGCCTGCTCTTATCATAAAGTGTTTTATCAACACCTTGTAGGGTTAATAATATAGTAAATGATTGATGGATTTCCATTTTTTACCAATTCTTGAATTACTTGAGGTACAAAGTGTTAGTAAATAATTAAAATTACATTCCAGAAAGTATCCCAACTCAATCAGTGATACAGTATCAATCTCTCACAAGCAAATAAACTTATCTACTCAAATTTATAAATAAAATTGTAAAAAATTAAAAAATAAAACAAACTTCTAATACTAAAAATAAGACTAGATAAACTTTATCAGCCATGTAGGGTAATATTGTGATACAGAGGTAAACAGGGAGGTGGTACTTTTGAACCTAGTCTTATAATTCTTCATATATTTGAAAATGTATAGTAAATCTCTAAACTCTCTTCTCTTTGAACACCGGTGAATCCTTACTCCATGGACTAATTTGCCACTATGGAGGAAAAACCCCCGTGAGGGGTTGCTAGTCCTCCATCGGGCGCCTCCCCAAGTGGCGGATAGAGGAATGCCTCCCAAATATGGGAGAGACAAAACTGATAAAAATGGAATGATCCTTTACTGTTAAATCAACAGCCTCCAAGGTCTATAAATAGAAATTTGTATGTAAGATTGGAACTTTATATTAGTTTGTTCTTGAATTATAGACGATTCAAATATGGGAGAGACAAAACTGATAAAAATGGAATGATCCTTTACTGTTAAATCAACAGCCTCCAAGGTCTATAAATAGAAATTTGTATGTAAGATTGGAACTTTATATTAGTTTGTTCTTGAATTATAGACGATTCAAATCTATCAACGATCTTCTACAACTGTAGTTACCTTAATTATAATTTTTCAACAATTTTCTAAAATAGAGAACAACATAAAAACGTAGTTTTAGAAAAATACTCAAGAAATAAGAAATATAAGAACTGATTCACTATTGAAACATGTTGTGAATAAAACGTTTTTAATAATTGTTAGTAATTCACCGTAAAATGGTAGAGAATTCAGTCATTTTTTTACTTTTCAAAACGAATACCGGTGTATTCGTTAGAATAAATTAGTTAGAATTAATTAAATGATAATTAATGCTAGACCGGTATGTATTGAACTTTGAAAGCATTCAAATTCATACGGAAAAAATTAATGTAACACAGTGTCTAAGCTACGTACAACAAAGAAAAACTTCCTACACAAATGAGAGAAAATTTGGTTCTATGTACAATTTTTCAAAGGGATTGTGAATTAGTATTATGATTCGAAGTAGATTTCTTTTGGTGTAGAAAATAGAGATTGAATAATAAAATATAAATCTAAGTACCCTTTTGTAAAATTGTTTCCTCACAACATGTTTCGGCTATATGAAGCCATTATCAAGTAATATAATCTTACCATTAGCTTAATAATCTATATATATATATATATATATATATATATATATATATATATTATATATATATATATATATATATATAAAAGCGAAATGGCACTCACTCACTGACTGACTGACTGACTCACTCCCTCAATCGCAGAACTAAAAATCTACCGGACCAAAAACGTTCAAATTTGGTAGGTATGTTCAGTTGGCCCTTTAGAGGCGCACTAAGAAATCTTTTGGCAATATTTTAACTCTAAGGGTTGTTTTTAAGGGTTTAAAGTTCGTCTTTTAGCATGTATATTCTTCTTCTCCCAATCTCTTAATTATAATTGAAATTTCCATATCTATAGAACTATAGATAGAACTATAATCTAGAGAGAGTACCTCTTCGAAACAGTTGTTAACTGGCAACTAAATTAATAATTTTGTCAGGTTGGCATTAAGTTGAGTTGACTTTGTTAGGTTGGCACCAAGTTGAAGATTGAAATGCATTTATCGCGGAAAAATTGATTGGGTACTACTACTTCAATCAGAGCTATTCCTGGGAATATTATATTACTAGCCGTCAGGCTCGCTTCGCTCGCCATATCCGTTTAGCCAGACGTTTAGTCTGGACCCCGACTGGATCGTCCTAACATATGATAAAAATGCTCAAATGAAAAATGCAGGCGAGCGAAGCGAGCCTGCTTATTTCATTCTTGGACGATCCAGTCGGGGGTCCAGGGGGCGGAGCCCCCTGGCTAGACGGATATGGCGAGCGAAGCGAGCCTAACGGCTAGTGGCATTATATAGCCGAAACATGTTGTGAGTAAACAATTTTAAAAATCTGGTGCGGCGCACTAACACAACTTTCCTTGCTGTTATGAAAATTGATCACCTGACGCTAGTGTTTACGCGCATCTCAAGTCTTCTTATAAACAAAGATCTAAGCCAGCTGGCGACAGGACAATAACGCTGGAGTCATACGAAATCTGCTATCTCTTCATAGTGAATCATCCAATAGAATCAACAGTTGCCAACAGTTTGCAATTGGATAATCACATTTTCTCGAATTTCGAGCTTATTTTCAATCTTAGGTGAAAATGTTACTGAACATTAACTGTAAAGATTTGTATGCTCAATCTTCTCCACTCAAAATTTTTTCTTCAAATTGTATCTGGAGCCTGATAATTGAGAGTCTAAAATAAAACTTTGCATAGATGGGGCGGAGCTCCTGAAATTTTTACAGATATGGGACTCGTGGCAGTTGATAGAGCTTATCAATGACTATTTCATGTATTAATTTAATCAAAATCGTTGGTGCCGTTTTTGAGAAAATCGCGAAATACCCTGTTTTTGACAACATTTTCTCAATTTTAGCCGCCATCTTGAATTGCATTTGATCGAAATTGTTCGTGTCGGATTCTTATATTGTAAGGACCTTAATTTTCAAATTTCAAGTCATTCCGTTAATTGGGAGATGAGATATCGTGTACACAGACGCACATACACCCATACACACACACACATACAGACCAATACCCAAAAACCACTTTTTTGGACTCGGGGGACATTGAAACGTATAGAAATTTAGAAATTGGGGTACCTTAATTTTTTTCGGAAAGCAATACTTTCCTTACGTATAGAAATTTAGAAATTGGGGTACCTCAATTTTTTTCGGAAAGCAATACTATCCTTGCCTATGGTAATAGGGCAAGGAAAGTAAAAAGGGTACTTAGATTTCTATTTTTATCTATATTCAAGAGTAGCCCTAACGAAAAAAAGACAGATTGAGTAATGTTTGGAGAGAAACAATATATATATCAATGTAATAATATGATCATTCATGCGGAAGACTTACCTTTTAATTTTGAAGCTGATTTTCACGCAAAATATATATTTTTATGAAGACTCACAATCGCTAGCAAAACTAGTTTAACGAAAGCTCATTGGTGAAATAAATCAAAAAAGCATCATACAAAGTGACCAAAAATGAAAGAATTTTGAAACAGTTCATAAGTAGGGAGGGAAAATATTTTTTTATTCATAATAATCAAAAGCTTAAAGCTTGTCATTTAGGATGAAATTTATCATTTTTGTAGAACGCCATTTAAAGGTGTTTTCTTGCACGAATTATTGAAATCGAATTGAAATTCCTCTCATTGATCGCTGCAACATCTCAATTGGGAAATTGTGGATATCATTCCGAATACTAAGTGCCGGTTAAATTTAACCGTGATTAATTCCACAAGAACCGTCTTTTCAAAAACGCCTTCTCTGATTGGTTCTAGTGAAATTTATCACGGTTCAAATTTAACCGGCTCTTGTGCAACCGGGCCCAAGTTTTAATCTTCAATTCATTCAAAATTATTGGTGGAATTGTGTGCAACATGGGTTTTCAACAGTCATTTTTTCTTTTCGTATTAGAATACGTATCACATGATCTATTGAGGTTTTTGAGGGATGCGTTGACTTGGTTTGAGAAGAAAACACACAATATAATGTTAAAGAATCAATTTGAATATTCCCTCAGCCAATGAGAATATCACCGTATCACCCCAACAAACATAAACTGATTCATATAGAGAGAACAGTGGTGGTCTGAATAGAAATCACAAACTATCAGTGTATAATATTTTATTCCAAGAAAGAATATTCAAGATTTGTTTTCAGTAAAAGAAAGAAACTTATGCAATCTAACAATGAGTTTAAGTGGTAAATACGATTAACATAAGATTCAGAAAAGTCCACTAAAAAAGCAAAGAATTTACTCAGCGCAAAAAAGATTGAATGTAGGTTTTCTTTTATTATGTGTATGCTTTGAACTCGCTCTCACAAGGGTCAATGGAACAATGACGATTGAATGATGCTCATTATTGAAAATGAATGATTATTCAATATTGGCACTTACATGACTTCACAAATATCTCAATTATTGTGACTATCCCAATTCCTTTGTATCACACATGATAAGATCATAATGCTCGTTAAAAGGTACAATTATGTTGTTAATTAAAGACTTATTAATTATCACCTACTAACAAACCACATTCTGACAGTACAGGTCAAGTTTTACAAAATGCTTAGAGAATGCTTTTGTTTTAATTCTTAGAATACAGTAGCCTTACAATTTCCTAAACACTTTACTAGCACTTATCAATTAGTATTATCTAAATTGTTGCCATAGAGTAAATTCTTCATTATTTTTGTTTCTTCTGTATATAGAATGTAACGATTTAAAATTTGAACAGTATTCAACATTTCATTAAATATCTACAACACCAAAAGTGAAACTGAAATCATCAACAAAGTTTCCACCTATTATAGATAGAAAATCGACGATCAGCGACATGTTATCACATAAAGGAACCTTTAAAAATATACTTGAACATCTCAAATCTACATTATAGAAGAGAATCGCCAAAGTTATCTACAGAGTTTCTTATTCAAAAATGTCAATCAAGCACTTAATAGCGATATATTAGTAAGTAGTTTTAATCTAATGGCCCAGCGACTAACCTCAAGTTCTCATAGTATTCAATAATATACAGACCTAATAATTAACTCATTTAATATCTAATTAACACTAAAATTTTATCAGATGAGTTGCATTGATGTGATGCTATATCATTCCTCACCTCAGGCCTACAAGCGATACCATCCAAATTCGTCAACTACATTTCTAACAAAAAGTGTTCTTGTGGTCCCACTGGCTAAACCCTACAATAGTTTTCGTTTTTCCATTAATAGGCCTGTCACTTGTCTTACCGCACTTCAATCACACCAAACCCCGCGATCGTTTCACTTCATGGCACTGACTTAAATATCTATTTATACTGTCCGATATCACATTGTTCAGTTTCTAGAGTAGTTATGGCTTAATACATAATTATTCCTATTAGTTTTAGGTATTCCAAACATGAATTCAACTCAAGTTCGACGTATATCAGACTGATTCGTATAGTTTTGACTCAAACGGAAGTTATTTGAACATTTGCAAACCCGTTTCTAGTTATATTTGTGATAAGATGTCTTATGATCTGATGACACAAATATTCATCAGTTTTTTGAGCTCTATCTTATGATAGTTATTGTGAATATTCATGGTAAACACATCAATCATCTATACAATACATATTAATATATGTATATCATTTATCCTAAATCTAGGCAAGAGTTATCTTTGTAAGATCTAATAAGAATTGATGAAATGCTTGAAATTTCTTCTTCCCGAGAAAAAATATAGAAATTAACTGAATCAAACTATTTTTAATATACACATATATTTAAATAAACATTACTCCGGATATAAACAGGTTCAAAAGTATACGATTTCAGCCCAATCATACATTTCCCTGTAAGTTTTCAAGGCGTTGACAGCAAGTTCAGGAGAACTGAAGATTGTAGAAGGGGTTCTAAAAACACTTTTCTCATTATAAAAAATGAGAAGTATCTATTTTCGAGTCAAACTATATGATCGAGTGTCGTCTAAATATGGCACAAATTATCCTTCAAAGTGAATCATCTATCAAAGAAATGTATCTCCATTCTCAATTTTAGAATGGAATACCACAGGGCTGAGAATGTTGATTCACTATAATTATTTCAAGGAGATATTGAGGAAATAAATATGAATATTGAGAAACTCCAACTGATTAGCTGAATTCAAAATATCAAAATTTGACAATCAAGTTACGTTGCAAATGTATTCAACACTCAACCAATATTAATTGAATCTTCAAGATTGAATTCAACATCTTACTATACAGAGTGTTTCAGAACTCCCTACCAATATTCTAGGGCATTGTATCTGGGTAAGACACAGGTAACCAGGAACAATGCCCTACAATATTGGTAGGGAGTTATGAAGCTCTCTGCATTGTACATTAACAAATAAAATATAACAATTTCTAAAGCTATCAAGGATTAAAAATTAAGTAACAAGTAGTGTATTAATCAAGTGAGCTTATAATAACTTCGTAGTAGCATACGGTAATTATTAATAAAAGCGCATGAGAATAACATAATATAAAATGCAATTTCAGATATCTGTTTTTTATACTACAGAATAATCTGGTACCGGTACGGTAAATTGATAGTCTTCTGAGGTTGAAACAATTCGGAAAAATCTTTTCAAACTTAATAATATTATTACTAGAAGTGCAAGAAATAATAAGTGAATAAATTATTCTAAATTTTTTCCTAGTGTTATCAACATTTAAATAGAATAAGTTTCGTACTCTAAAACATTGTCATTTTATATCAACATTGATACATTCAAAAAAGTGAATACTGTAGGTCAATATTTTGAGCATGGTAATATCAATATTCACAATAAATGCATCCTTAGCTCTGCATTATTATCAAGTTGGAAATATTTCAAGTCAGCTGCACTGGTTTTTTATGTTTATGCTATTTTTAAAGATGCCGATATAAAACAGTAAACGGCGATGGACGACATAGGAAACACACTTCAATTTAAGAATCTTAAAATTCTTGAGTTCAAATTTTTTATTGTAGTGGCCTACCTAGATATAATACACAGCTATCTGATATCGTTTTCACTTTGTTGTTTCAACAAAACAGCGCCAGCATATTGAAGGATCCTTGTCTACAAAACTGATAAACTATCTCTTGCAGTTTGTTCTTACACTTCCAAATGAAATCAACACTTTTTGATTATATGACAATTTAAAAAAATGGTCAATGTAGACTTAATCTCATTACCAATGCATAAAACTCGAGATCGCATCATACTAGAGTGGACATTACTCTATTTGACCCACCTATTTATTTATATATTTAAATTGAACACAAAATTAATGGTGTATTGATGTGCTCTTTTTCAAATCTGAAGACAGTTCTTCAACATCGACAAGCCGAAATGACTACAAATTTAATAGACATGAGCGACTGAAACAACGTTTTTCTTCATGTAACGTATTTTTATCTTTTGATGATCTGATTTATCTCTACTCTTTTAATTCATTGCATTACAATTTCTAAGAGATGTCATCTTAATATGTACTCGAGTTATGACATGGCTTAGGCTATATACTAAAATTAATGTGATTTTCATTGTTAATTTTGTCAATTCTTTTTTTAGGATAACACAATATAAATTGAATGAATAATCAATAGTAATCCATTACTAGGAGCATACAAGGTAGGATGCTATATCAGAACTAACAGCTAAAAATGATCAATATAAATGATAAATATCCCTGTAAACACAATTTTACCCTGAACCCAGTTTATAAGTAATCGCATAGTTTAGTATTTCAACAGTAAATAAAGTTACAATTTTTTTTCTAAATTCATCTTGAAGGATAATAGCACAGTGCATTGGGTATGGTTGTAATCCCATTGGAACAGGATCTGTAACATTATTTGTTCAAGTTGGGTTAGGATCAGTTATAGTGTCCCACGAATGATGTAACAGCAGAAGACCATAGATTCTACATGAAATCCGCAACAAAAATTGTCCAGTCAATTTTTTTCTCATATCGACCTTTTTGAGTTTTTGAGATATAGCCTATAGATTTTTTTTATTTTTGAAAAACGTCAATAACTGGAAAACTATCAGTCAACATCTAAATTCCAAGGATATGGTTGGAAAGAGGAAGAAATTTTTAATAAGATTCGTATAATTTGTTACTTTGTTTGAAGTTTTTGAACGTTTTATGAGCATTCAAACTGCTTGAAATTTGCCCTTGAATTTGATGAATGTAGGTATTTTTTCCAACTTTAAGCGCTCATGGAAAGTTCAAGAATGTCAAACAAAGGAACACATTATCACGAAATAAATGTTAAAAAATTCAAGTACCGTACCCTTAATAAAGGAGCGCATTATTATAAATCTTATTCGAAATTTATTTCTTTTTCCAACCATATCCTTAGAATTGAATTGTGTCTGATTAGTGATGGTTTATTGGTTAAACCTTGATGGTTTTCTGGTTATTGTCATTTTTTAAAAATATCGAAAAATCAATATATCTCAAAAACTAAGATCAATATAAGAACAATTTTACTGGAAATTTTTGTTTCAAAATTCCATGTAGAATTAATGTCTTTTTCGGTTGTTAACCCTTTTATGGGACACTCTGTATAAGGTTAGATTGGGTTCAAATCAGTTATGTTATGTTATGTATGGTTTGGATCGGAAATGTTGAGTTGGGTGGAATGTCAGGTTGGAATAGGGTTAAGTCATGTTAGGTTAGGATGGTTTAGGGGAGGTATGTTAGGTTAGGATAGTTTGGGACCAGGTATGCTAGGTTAGAATGGTTTAGGAAAAGGTATGTTAGGTTAGGATGGTTTAGGAACAGGTATGTTAGGTTAGGATGGTTTTGGAAGAGGTACGTTAAGTTAGGATGGGTCTATTAGGTTAGGTTTGATTGACATCTGCTTTGATTGGTATCTAATGGACAGGTTATGTTTTCATTATAAGGCTGGGTCTATTAGGTTAGGTTGGTTTGAAATCGGTTTGATAGTCAGGTTATGTTTTTATTCTAAGGCTGGACGGTGAGCGTGACAGTGCCGTGAGTGCGCTTGAGTACGGCGACCGCCTCCTGGTGAGTGAGTCCATCGAGCGAAAGGCCGTCAACGGCGATGATGTGGTCGCCCCGCCTCAGCTGCCCCCCCGCGCACGCGGCCGCACCCCGCTCGAACACCGTCTTCACGTAGATGGGCATATCGCCGTGCGGCGAGCTCCGGCCACCCACGATGCTGAAGCCCAGACCCTCTACTCCCTTCTCCAGAACCACTGTTCGCCAACCTCCTTCGCTGCAAGCACATGTCATCATCATTTCACACTGAAACTCATACATTAGTTATACATGTGACATTTTTACAAGTCTTTACAATATATTGTACATGGTAGGCCCTAATTAATATTTTAATAGGGCTACTGAAAGTATATTGTCCAAGTATTATAGAAATTACTGATACCTTTTTTATACTCTTTCTACCTAAACAAAACTAGTTTACGAACACTTTTGCTATTTTCAAGTGTCAAACTTGTTTTTTGAGTGTTCAAAACTAGTTGTGTTTATGTAAAAAATATTAGTAATTTATGTAATAGTTAAGTAGTAAATACTATTTTTAAAAAAAGAGATGTTGTACAAGTCTAAGGCTGTGCAGAGGCTAAAAATAAACTTTCTACTGGTGATATTTTTTTAGAGTTTATCGATTTGTATATCATCAAGCTATCAAAATGAAATAGTTTTCTCAGGAAAACATTTTTTCCCCGATCATTACTTTTTGAGATATGAGCGCCTAAAGTTTAAATTTTTGTGACAGAACATTTCAAATTCGATAAGAGAAAAATCGATGAGATTTGTATATATTCTTCATGGTATTGTTGATTGAATAAGACAAAAATTTTCGGAAAATATTAATTTTTGAGAAAGTTATTCAATTTACCAAAAATAACTGAACTAGAAGTTATTGAATAGTTGGTAAATTTGGCACAGCGTTAATGCTTGTACAGTGAATGCCCAGCAAATGGGTCCTAAGTTATTTAAAAATTATTTTTCTTCAACTGAGGATGGAGCTCACATAAGCACTGAACTTATAATGGCAAGAGATGAGTGGATACGTAAAACGTGGGCTCCAATTTCATTTCTTCATCTGAAGGAAATATTTTATCAGTTGATATGCTTTGTATTTTTGCTATATTGAGGTCCACGTTATAATGGCAGTGTTCGATTAGCAATGGTATTGCTATCCTTGTCTATCATTCAACAAAGCGGATTTCTCTTTCTCGCTTTGCTCTGTTGCCAAATCGTCTTTTGACAATGTAGAATTAATAATTAATAAACCAAATATTTCATCTTAATTATGAAAATTCATTATAAATTTATTGAAAATATAATTTCTTGCTTAATAGAATTTAATCGATTGTTTAAAACTAGAATGAACAGTTCAATATTACATCAATAAACCTGTATTAGGCTACCATCTATAGAAGTCATTGACAAGACAGAGGATCTGAAACGTTCTTCTCCTATCTTTCTCTACTACCATTATAACGTGGACCTCACTATAGTATTTGTAGTGATTTGAGCAACATCTCTATAATACTCGATTATTTATTTAATTTATACATTGATACATACAATATAATTCTCAACTATGAATGATTGGGAAAGGTACAACAGGCTTGAAGCCCAAAACTGTTCCTTTCCCAAATTTAGATAGAAATTGGGAAATTATATCGATAATTATTTGACTAGAAGGGCCAGGTCAACGATTCATATATACAGTGAGGGTAGAGGCATGCAAGCATGCATACTATCCATAGCCCAAAGCTTCAAACACTGTTCTGTGTTCTCCAACCATTCCTTGTATAGGATTTGTAAATTCATGATAGAATCACCTTACCAATCTACAACACAAATACAACAATAAATCAAATGATATAATTTTTCTATTGATATTCATTAAATTATGGCCTCGTTTTTAATACAGTTACCAAAATTCTACTAATTTGTATATAGGCTACAAGAGTAGGCCTATTTTGGACAAAATATAGAGTAGCATATATTTTGATGATCGGAATAAGAATTGGTAATTGCCTGAGAATAATTAATTGACCGAGCGACGTCAGGTCTAAGATTCAAGTCGACGGTTTGGCATTCTCTTAATGTTTAAATGTTTATATGTTGCGCATTTACGGCGAAACGCGGTAATAGATTTTCATGAGATTTGACAGGTATGTTCCTTTTTTAATTGCGCGTCGACGTATATACAAGGTTTTTGGAAATTTTGCATTTCAAGGATAATATAAAAGGAAAAAGGAATCTCCTTCATACACCAATATTAGAGCAGACTATAGAATTATTCATCATAAATCAGCTGACAAGTGATTACACAGATGTGTGGAGAAGCCAGCAGTCTATTACTGTATTTCCTTAAGGTCTATAGTTTCAATCAGGTACTTGTGGATGAGAATACTGCGTGAGGTCTACTGTTCACAGAACTACTAGTATTTTTTCAAGTTTGGAATATAAACTGTCGATTAGAATTATTTTAGGAAAAACTTCAAGCCGGTTGGGACCTACCAGTTCATTTGAACACCCAAGATATATGTTGTAAATACTACTCACACAAGATTTTACTCATACTACATTTTTTGATGGAGAGTTGCTTTGTTTGAAAATATATTAGTAGATTATGTGCCGGTTGCACAAAATTTTTTAACTGTTAAATTTTAACCGTGATTAATTCCACGAGAACCAATCAGAGAAGGCCTTTTTGACAAGACTGCTTCTCTGATTGGTTCTCGTGGAATTAATCACGATTAAAACTTAACCGGCTTTTGTGCAACCAGCACTATGAGTTCAATACCGTGTCCAATTTGTATTCAATGAGGCCAAAAATTGTGGAAGATTATACAGTAAAAATTAGAAAAAAATTCAAGTCTGTTTCCAATGAAAATTATTTTCACTCTATGATAATGATTTTCACTCTGTGGCTGAAAAAGACTGTAACTGTTATAAACAGAGCACAATTAATATTAGTACTGTATCAGTTTAAATTTGAAAAAATAATAAAAAACAAAAAAGTTGTTAATGTATTAAAAATTAAACGTGCTCAAATATCCATGCCTTTTGAAAATTATTTGCTAAGCAATTCTAAATTTTAAGGCAATAAGTTGGGTGATTATTGCAAGTGATAGTCTACTACCAAGATCTTAGATGGTTAACTGAATTCAGAATAATTATATTCGTGTAAATTTTGAACAAGTTTGAACAATAGTTTGAGCTGAAAAGTTCTCAACAAAAAAGAAGGATTGGTATTGGTAGTAGCCTACATAGGAAATTTCATGCCACAAGTTTTAGGCCTACCTAAATTAAAATGGATTTAAAAATTATTATATTACAGTATTATTATTATTATTAGCGTATGGCTTTGAATGGTGGGGAGACCCAAGGGTAGTTTCACCTCGCCGTATATAGTCCAAAGTTCCCTAATGTAATAGTATCTCATGCAGAGTCGTATGATTAATTTTTGTCACATTGATATACCGTTGTGTTGATTTACTAAGCATTCAGGATGAGTTTATTTTTCTCAGTATTAAACGTTGGACATGTGACTGTGAATCATGACTTCTTTAATCTATACTATAAAAAATCGATAAAGAGCTGGCTTATTCACGTACGGGATTGGACAATTATGTTTGACGCATCATCACGTCTGAACTACTGGACTGATTAACTTGAAATTTTGCATATAGATTCTTAATTAACCGAGGATGGTTATAGGCCTGTTTCAATTCTTCAAGATTTCATTACGTCAAGTTTAAAGACCCTTGCGGAGCACGGGTTTCCTGTTAGTTATAAAATAAAATAGGGCTATGAATTGAATGAGTTTTGAGAACATAATGGATAAGATTTCAAGCATGATATAGATAAAGGATATATATAGTATATTCGAAGGATGAATTTCTCACAATAAGCAATAGAAAAATAGATGATGTTAATAATTTCAAAGATTTTTCAATGTATACTTCTACAACCAAAGTCTTAACAGACTATGGAAATTGAAAGCATAATCCGAATTCCCCTTCATAACATAAAACTTATTTAAAATATTACGTGGTATTGACAAAACTTCATTAAAGTTTAGATAGATGTGCTGAAATATTATTCTTTCTTAATAGAAAAATAAATATTTTGAAATCGCTGCAGCATTACCTATTTCAATTAAGGATACCCTGCTGTTTACTAGCACTGATGATACTTTCTCTTATTTATACGAGAAGCCCTCATTTATTTACTATTAAAATTGGACAATGATAAGGTCTTTGGAGAGTTTGGTTATTAAGTATATTTTATAAAAAAATTGAAATTATTAGTTAGGAATTATTATGATGTATATTCAGATACGGAGATATAAAACTATTCTTCATAAAACCAGCGCTGTTAGCAATTCCATGCCATTCTATGATCGCAAATAACACCTCAGAAAGGATCTTACATTATACGATATGATAACATACTTTACAAGATAAGTTATTGATGTAATTGATACGGTATTTATTATGGAAAAAACACACATTATACAAATCAAACTGATGCAATATCATGCATCCAACGATCCAAAATAAATTAATCAATTTAAAATTCAAAATAACTGATTCAAGCAATAAATCACGTGTCTTACCTTTACTTTGAAGGCCGTTTCCTGTTCATAGAGATAGCATGAGCAAAATTAAATTCAAATTAGTTTTACAATATACTCACATACATCAATTTTGCATTATCTATAAAATTTACATTCATAAATTTCATTATTATGCGGTAATATGAAAGAGCTAATAGAGTTTTAATACATTCAGATTGTGAGTTTAAATTTCAGGTGAAAAACATTTATGACAATTATTTATAAATCACTGCCAATATAAAAACGTCCTAGTTAGTTTTAAGATGAATGTTATGTTTTTCAATAGTACTTGTGAATAATTCTACAGTGTGAGTAGTGTTCATGTATAGTAGTTTGATGTTTTACGATCTTGATGATATAAGTTACTTATTTAACTGATTGTTGAATGTAAAAGTAACGATTAATTGTTTTGTAATTCCAGTTCAATGTATTTAGATGTATTAAAATTTAAAATTTAGTATTTTAAATATATCACGTTTAGTCCATATCAAGAGTTTTTAAACAGATCTTCAATTTGAGCATGTTTTCAATTAACACGACAATAGTGGAAAATACAATTCGACAATACGGTACTATAAACAGGCCATTAATTTGCTTACATGAATCATAATTTCATTAAGACATTTACATAAAGTTATCAAGAAGTTACTCATAAACATTTGTTTGTATACAAAGTTCATTTTCTGATTTTTGTTCAGTTTTGAAATTATGTATCATCCAACGTGCAAATTCTTATTGTCTTATGCTTATTGACTCCATGTGAGTTAGTTCGTGTTTTGAGAATCGAGCATACAAGCATATTGTGAAAAAATCATTACTTTCTTAAATAAACAAGTGGAGTGATCAATTCTTGTTAATTAATTGTTGTTAATCCACTAAATACCTAAATACAGTAATACAAATTTCAACTAAAATTATAAGAGTATCTCTATGTGTGGGGTGTTTCCCTTCAGGTGTCACAAACACAATCATAATGTATGGAATACCATTTCAAGTAAGTAATTTAAATTTAAATAAGTGATTTGAATGAAAGGATACTATTTCATCTATGAAAACTGAGAAGGCAGCTTATAATCAAGTTTACAGGCATGAACCACTTTGCCTTTAGAGCATTATTCATTACCTAATCATGATTATTCAAACTAGTTAGAATGATTTTTAAATTAAAACATAAATTTACAGATTCAAGAACAAAATTATTTTCCCCTATTCGTCACACAGCTGGGGAAAAATTTGAAAACTGAATTTTATATTGAGAAAAATAAACGAATAGGAATTGATAATTTGCACGAGTTTTTAATGAAGGAAAAATTATTCAATAAATTTATCCAGAAAAATTGTAAGTGTATGAGTATCTAAACCTAATGACAACAAACCAATAAATAAAATTGAAAATACAAGCATTTTAATGAAGACAAAACATTCGCCAGAACTATAATGAATAAGCTAAATTTTTTAAACTGATGATACTAAATAAACTCTTCTAATTTCTAAAACATCACTGCACTAAGGTTGAAAGAAAATTGAATTATTTACGGGACCTGATAAGTGATAAGCATTTCGATGGTCTACTTCTATCAAGGTAATCGTAAAGTACCGTACCTAATTCTAACATAATTCTACAGTATCTCTTAAGGAAGTGAGTCTAATAGTATAATAATTGAACTATTGGAGTACTAGTTATCCAGGAGCATACCAATTAGCAACACTTTAGTTTGATACATACTCGATTGAAACCTCAAATGACATGATTATGATCCTGGTTCATCAGGGAAGAAAATGTAATAAACAGTGTAAGAACATTCTCTGAGTAACTTACAGACTACCTACAATACAATAATTAAATAGAACATGAACACGAAGGATTCATTAAAAACTTATGTTTGAAAATTATTCTAGTACGATAAGAGTTGAATAGAATAATTTAGGATGATCGGAAACAATTGCAACACATTTGAAAGACAAACTATCACATTTAATCTTGAAATCAACATTGAGCGATAACCACTAGCAAAACTACATACTGGAATATACACGATAATTCAACAATATACATGAATCAAAACTATAATTAACTTAATCTAGACACAAATTTACACTCAGCTATCATTTTTGTGCAAATAAAAAGTTGACTAATTCATTTGTACAATATTAATACTGGCATTTTTATAAATATTAATCAGTTCAGTTGAATTTATTGGGGTTATGAGTACAGATTTTATAATGATCATATACGGTTTTATATGGAGTGGTGATTATCCTACCGTATTTAGTTTGTAATAAGATATAGATTAAAATTGGATAAAAAAGTTAAAATAGCATACCTGTGTAAGAGGTAAGAGCTAACGTTATCTTTGGTTTTGATGCTTCAATTAAGTGGAAAAAGGTTTTCCATGAATAAGAATCATTCAATAAGAAAAGTTTTTGTTTCAACCAGAACATTATCTTATCAATACAACAATGAAGATGTTAATACTGAACAAAAACTTACAAGGTATAAGCATTCTAATAAGGAGCCATAATCCTTAATAATTGATTTCCAAATATAAGGTATACATTACTATGTGGCGTAGTGTCATTCATACAAAGAAATTCTATACAATATAGACCTATACTTATTTATTTTACTAATATTTTAACAACATAGTGCAAAGAAAAGGCTTGTGAACATTTACAGTACAAGTGAGATGGATATATTTTATTAAATAGCTGATCAATAGAATAAAGCTCTAAATTTTCTTAAAAGATAATGTATTATCATTAATACATTAGACAATCTTGTTTAAAACCTATGACATACATAGAAATAGAAAACATTATCAATAAAGATAATATTCATCAGCCAGTGAACTACTTTATCTATTGAGGATTGCATGGATAAGAGATGTGCATTGAACACTTATGTAGATTAGAATATCAATATAAGCATTAGTAGGCTATAAATACTAATGGTGAATCAGTGATGATTTGAATAACGTTAAATTATAGAAAGGTTCATATAATTTGGCAATTCTACAGTAGCCTATAGTATATGCTATAAATGTAGAAGTATCTTCATAAATAGGGACAGTTTCAAATGAGGATGTCCATAGCTTGGAAACTTGATTGAAATTTCAAATGGATTCCAAGGCTAAAGATCGAGAATAACGCATTAAAAAGGTATAGCTTTTTTGGGTAGCTGAAGCTAAATAGAAAAAATGAATCAAAACTTGTAGAATTTTTCAAAATTGGAGATATTTACAACTAATTCTAGAGTTTATTTACTATAAGCTTACAATTACCATCAAGAAAGAATAATAGGAGATACCAAGGAGCATCAATTTTCAAGTTGAAACTGAGTTAATACTAGCTATATTCAAATACAGAATGAAATACATAATTATTAGGAATATCTTTGATTGAACCAAATCAGTTTGTGACTGAACATTTTGAGGTTTTATTTGAATGATTGTAAATAGTTTATGATTTGATTGGAACCTAATATTATAGTCATTGATTAATGTTAAATACAAAACGAAATATAGGGTGACACAGAATAACGGGAACTTTTAAAAACGTCATAAACCATTAGTGGGAAGGGCAAAAATGATTTTATTCAAACTACAATGTAAGTTCAAGACTTGCCATTTGAGAATTTGAGATTCTTGACTTGAAATCTGTGTTGAGATTCCTGCAACATTTCAGCTGGGAAATTGTTAATTTCCTTTTTAATTGTCTGTTATGATTCAACAAAAAATTATTGGTCAAGTTGCGGAAAAGTTTGATTTGAGATAGCTCTACAAACAGAAAATCGCAGGTGGACAGATCATGGGATCAGGAAACTCAGATGTTGCAGCGATCAATGAGGAATCGTCAACACAGATTTCAAGAGTGTATTAGTTCAGGAGGAAGTCATCTCAAAGAAGTAATCGTTAAAAAGTGATAGATGTTACTAATAATTCTCAAATGGAAAGTCTTGAACTTTACATTAGTTCGAATAAAATCATTTTTGCCCTTCCCACTAATGTTTTATGACGTTTTTAAAAGTTCCCGTTATTCTGTGTCACTCTGTATAATGTTTTTTGATAAAAATCTATTTAAAATTGGGCAAAAAATAATACCTGTAGTTGTAGAATTTTATTATTAAAGATAAGGACGTGTTCTGATGTGATACAATTCAAGGATAAAAACATTAAAAAACAAAGCTAGATCCTTGAGGTGATTGGATCATAAGTGCAATATAAAGTAAAAATAAAATTGAAGGAATGGTAGAACGACAAGTTAGAAAGTGACTTAGGTAAGTAATAACTGTTTTCATGTTTGTGAGTTCATTTTTTGTATCGCTTTTTCTTTCGAAACGACCATCTAGCGATTTGGTCGAGTAACTTTGTTGTCTTTCCATGTGATTGTAGAGTAGCCGATGGTTCGTCGATTGCCATAGCATTGGAATGAGGAGGCTGAGCTACAGAACATTCAGTGGACGGCGTTGTAGGAATCGAGTTGTTTGAACTGACAAGCCTACGTAGAAAGCAACCATTCATGTTTCATATTTTCTTACATCTTATCTAAGCACTATAACAGGCAAAAGGCTGAAAACGTTTCCTTAGTTCATCGGAATGGATACGGCAATATTTGAACACTCACTTCTATTTTTAGGTCTACTGAAAATATTAAAAAAACACAATGGGATATATCTAGAACCCTTATATTTTAACCCACAACACAACTAGTTTCAACTCTTCTATTTCCATTTTCAAGTGATAAATAAATATAATTGATTGAAAATGGCTCTTGAAGAGTTGAAACCATCGGATATAGAGCATTCCGACAGAGACTGTATGTTTCAGAATCGACCTACACTCTACAGGGAGGTGCACGTTATAATGGCAGTGTTGTGTTGGGATGAAATAAAATTGTAAATTAATTATTTACACTTGAAAATGGCTCTTGAAGAGTTAAAACTAGTTGTGTCGGGCTGAAATAAGAGGCAACTTGATATATTCTATTGTGTTCAACGGTATTTAAAGTACACATTGAATGAAGGGGAAAGGGGTAACAGTCACAATACTGCAAACTTTGAAGAGTTAAAACTAGTTGTATTGGGCTGAAATAAAATCATTCAGAATCGACCTACACTCTACACGGAGGTCCACGTTATAATGGCAATATTGTGTTGTGATGGAATAAAATGGCAAATAAGTTGTGTAAATTAATTATTGACACTTGAAAATGGCTCTTGAAGAGTTAAAACTAGTTATGTTGGGCTGAAATAAGAGGCAACTTGATATATTCTATTGTGTTCAACGGTATTTAAAGTACACATTGAAGGAAGGGGAAAGGGGAAACAGTCACAATATTGTAAACTCATAAATTCAACTATATTTCTCAACTGTTTCAACTTAACTAGTCAAGTCTTTTATTTATATTGATATCTTTCTCCTTAACTGGAATGTATTAGGAAGGTTTAAATTTTACCAATATAACAATATTTCGAGTAACATCTGTTGCTGCTAGCACGAAACAATCCAGCAAATTCATTTGTTAATTTGGTAGGATGGACAACTTTTATTTCAATTAAAGAAAGATTGCACAATATAGAAAAGAATGATAAGAAAACAAAGATATTTTCAATTTTCACTATAATATTATAGTGAAATTTGACAATATCTTTGTTTTCATCATGCATCTTTGTTTGTATCTTTGATTATAGTGAAAATTGACAATATCTTTGTTTTTTTACTATGGAGAGATTTCACAACATCACCATCAATTCTATTAAATAATAGAATGTCTTTTATTTGTTGTCATGGCAAAGTTTGGACAGTGACCATGATATCAACTTCAATTAATTCCAATAATTCTTTTGGGTTGTGTGTTTTTCCTAGTTTTATTGTAGGTGATGGAAATGAGGAGAACAAGAAAGCCGTGCTTGTTGATTTATGAGAATAAATCTCTGAATTACATGCAAAGCTGTCCGCTGTCCTAGGAAACTAGTCAATCTGTACTCTAGAAACAGTCGAGATATTCGGACAGAATGTAACGCAGATTATAGTCCGTACAAAATTACTTCTGACTTGGAGGAATAGGCGGCACAGAGAAATGGAGGGAGATCAGCCAATTACAGTGATTAATAGAGTCATAGGTAGAAGCACAGTTGCCAATTTGTCAGTCGTTTGACTGCTTTTAGACAGGAAACTTCGCATCCATAGCATGAGCATATGAACAGTCACTAGAAGTTGGAGAACGCTGGCCGCTTCAAAACGGCAACATCGCGCCTCTGTATCCCTCCCGCTGAATACTTTCTCTGCTGCGCATGTCCATCCCAAGTAAGAAGTAATTTTGTACAGAGTATAGATAGTATTGGTTCGCATTAATGAAGTGATTGCAATAAGAATCTTATCATCTGGAAACTAATTGGAGAAGCAAACTGTTCGAATCCAACACCTTGCTTGCAGCTTGAAAAGCAGACAGTGACTTATTGAAAGATGTGCAGTAGTCTAAACAATAATTCTAAAAAGTTTTGAACATTGGGAAACTTCAGCCTTTTCTCTGCTAGATCATACATTGAACGCTCATTTGAAAATGAACCTCTATCGAAGTGTCATAGTGGAAAAGTGTTTGATAATCTCGTTATACTTATTGAAGTAAAGTTGATAGATGAATATATTCCCTGTTCATATATTATTAAAAAATGATCATGTGATGAAAATTATATCGAGTAACCTGGATGGCTCAGGTTGGTGTCAGAGTTTTCAGGTTGCACCAGATCAATTTCAGGGCCTCTGACATTACCTAGGGCCTCTTAAATTTTCTGTAATCTATTCAAACATATTTTAAATTGATGACATTCAAGATGTTTTTAGATGTGTGTGGAAAAGTTGATAGAGAGAGAAGAGTTTAATGAACCTGATGCCAAGTGCATAATTACACGAAAATTTTGATTCTAATAGAATTTATTACATGCATTGAAGGAGATAACCCATAAACCTGAAAATTATATTGGTTTTTCTAATGACAAAATAAGGAAATGAATATCAGAAAAAACAATGAGATTTTCCTGGGAAATTCATGAGGATTATAGAAACAAACTTTTGGAGTTACCAATAAATTATCCTAAAGATTTCGTGTACAGATAGTATTGACAACAGAAGAATACAATTAATAGTTGAAGATTGATAGGTGGCCTTGTCAAAATGAAAACGTGTTATTTTTAGTTAAGAATCTATGGGTTGATTGGAATCTTAGTGTGTTTATTACTTATAAATCTATAAAATAGAATTATAGTACCCTTTAAAATTAATAAAATATTAATAAACAAGAATACAAATTGTAACGTAATTACTAGTTTCGGTGATCACACCATCGTAATTATTTCTTTTTATAACCTGACGATGGTGCGATCACCGAAACTAGTAATTACGTTACAATTTGTATTCTTGTTTATTAATATTTTATTAATTTTAAAGGGTACTATAATTCTATTTTATAAATACAAGGAAGTAGCCCTGAATTCATACATTTTACTTATATATCATACATGGTATTCATCTATTGTACTGTTTTCAATTTGATATAAATATATTAGAATCAGAATTTTGATTTTTCAAAACATTTCAAATTATTAACATAATCGAGAAATTTAACAAATGGTCACCTGACTGGCAGTCAGAGAAAGCTGGGTTCGATTCATGAACTGGACAAATATTTGTGCTATGATGTTCATCAATTACACATCAGGGATTAAGGGTGGCTTATTTATACAGTAGTTTGAAGCCTCTCGTTGATGACACAACATGCATGACGAACATTTGTGTGTAAACACATGTTCAACACACTTGTCCTGTCATTAGTGACCACCCTAAGACGAGTTGTTTAATATTTAGATAACCGTTTGAAATGTTTAAATGCCTAAACAATAACAATATTACTGCTAAACATTTTTCGTAACACTGTATTATGCCCGTGAGATGAATTGATTGTAGTCACATTATGTTATTATTACATTTGAATAAATTTAGTGACCACCCTTAGACGAGTTGTTTAATATTTAGATAACCGTTTGAAATGTTTAAAAGCCTAAACAATAAGAATCACTGCTGAACATTTTTCATAACACTGTATTATGCCTGTTAGATGAATTGATTTTATTCAGATTATGTTATTGTTACTTTTGAATAAATTAATGTTGAACTCAAATTTTCTCAAATAAAGCAAATAGCAACACAATCAACATTTTTAGGGTTTGGAATTGAAAATCAACGATCTGTATTATTACAGATTGAGAAACTTAATTTGGGTTTAGCTTACTACAAGATGTTTGGAATTGATTATCAGGAAAACAACGATCTGAATCTTCAAAAATTAAGAAAGCCACTTTGGGTTTAACCTACTAAAAAATGTGCAAGAAGAGAATTGATGGCTATGGTGATAATCAAGAGAGATGATAAAAATTGAAGGCTTTGGTGATAATAATAGAGAGATGAAGAGAGTGAGTGAAAGAGAGAGAGAGCGAGAGAGAGAGAGAGAGAGAGAGAGAGAAGCGGAACTAACCTGGCTTTGAGTCTGCCTAGCTTGATGGTGACTTTGCCGGCCGTAGTTTTGAGTACGGCAGCTGCCTCCTCCTGATTGGCCGCCTTCAGGTCTTGGCCGTTGACGGCCAGAATTTGATCTCCCTTCATCAGTCTTCCATCAGTGCCGGCCGCACCTCCTTGCACCTAAAACAACAAAGAAACGCACTATAGTGAGGTCCACTTTTTAATAACAGTATTAGATTAACATTGGTGCTTCTATCCTTGTCTATCATTCGACAAAGCAGATATCGCTATCCTCCACATTCTACCTCCACAACTTTCCCAGATCGTTTTCCAACAATGTAGAAATATAACCAATTAACAAAATATTTTAGCTCAATTTTGAAAATTGATTGAAATCATTGAAAAATATATTCTCCTGACAAATAAAATATAACTATAATTTTTTATAGCTCATTTGGACTATTTTCATCAAAATTAGGAGAGAAACATTTATGGGTTTATCCTGTTGATTCTTTCCCAATCTTCAATTTGATATTGTGATTGTGAAATGAAATAAATAATAGATTATTTAAAACAATAATGACCAGTTATAGGCCTATATTAATCTAGTCTCTTAGCGAAGCAGCATGTGTTTTCAAATGGTGACACCGGAGATGACAGATATAATATAGTTTTCTTTACTCTATGGTGACACTCAGACCAGTCGACTCTAGTCTCTGCGACCTCACGGTTGAGTCGAGCGGTGACTCGAGAAGCGACTTAACTTGCGTAGTACCATAGAGAAACGATAGCATAAGTAGATATCCCATGGTATAGGGCGTTTATGTCGCAACTTTTACTGTTATCCCAAGCCGATATAGTTCACGTAGTTCTTTCCTATGAAGCTGTGTGACGCTGGTAGTCTCTCAAATTGTGCCGTTCATACACTCTCACCCCCAACAAAACAGTAAAAATTGACAATAATCGACATTAATCGGATTGAGATAACAGTAAAAGTTGCGACATAAATTCCCTATACCATGGGATGTCTACTTACGCTAATGTTTCTCTATGGTAGTACCGTGAACTTTTAATAAAATGAGGTTATAATATGAAGGTTTATGATTAAAGCTCAGAGTATAAAAAATTTCTTTCTTGTTGCTTCTTTTTTGTTTCATAATTCTAGGTAAGACAATAATAAGAATAAGATAAGACAATATAATCATTATGAAATTTGTTACAGAATTTATTTAAATTCAATAATTTATATTAAATCCAATAAATTTAGAAACAATTATTCAATAATTACAGTGACTGACACATTTTTTCACCTTTTTCAAACTATGTTTTTTGTTCAAGGCTGTTCGGTAGTCTTTTTTATTATTTAAATTGAATAATATTTTTCAATATAATTGTTAAGATCATTATAAGAGTGATAAAAAGTGGCAACTGGAATTTTTAAGTGGTCTAATAAGCGAGTTATGGGTTGTTGAAGTGCTAACTTTCCAGGTTCCGTTTTCTTTCCAGATCATAAACGGTTTCGACTATATTATTAGAACTTCTCTTAAAAACTCAAAAAATGCATCTTTCCAAACTAAAACATTTTATTCACCATTTCGTTCATAAATGAAAACGTAACATATTTTGTGAATTCGATAACTTGTTTATTTTGGCATTAATCGCGAAAAAACGCATATTAGAACAAAGCCAATGATATACTGAATGTATTAAAAAACCTCCAATGGGAAATTCGAAACCGTTTATGATCTGGAAAGAGAACGGAGTTTAGCACTTCAACAACCCATTACTCGCTTATTAGACCACTTAAAAATTTCAGTTGCCACTTTTTCTCACTCTTATAATGATCTTAACAATTATATTGAAAAAGATTATCCAATTAAAAATAAAAAGGTGTATCGAACAGCCTTAACGTTACCTATACTGTCATATCTCTACAGAAAGTACAGATCACCATCTGTACTAGTTGCCTAGTAAATAGTAAGCAAATTATAATATAATTATAAATATTGTAACAAGTCTCCATTTTTAGATTAGCTCTCGTTCACGTTTCTCGTTCTACTACTGCATTCAATGTATTCAATAAAAGCATTCCATTATAGCGGTGAATAAAAAGGACTTAACAACTTTGAAAATTCATATAGATATATTATTAAACAAGATACACAGCTGGTTTTGGTGTTGTTTTAAAGGAAAACACTTCAAGTTGTTTTAAAGGAAAATACTCCAAGTTGTTTTAGATAATAACAAATAAGTGATTTTATAGTAAGCAGTTCGTGATGAAATACAACATTGAAGAATTTACAAATATATTTAAAAAGGTGTATTCAATAAAGCTTATTTCAATCAAAATAAATCAACATGAGAGGGATCTCTACATTCAAGTTGGCCAGTACATGAAACCAAAATTTTTGAAATTAACAAGTTGTAATTTTGATATGGACAAACTCACAGAAATATATAATAAATGAAATTAGCAACTAAATGAAAATTCAGAGCTTCATTCAACAGTAAAACAGAGAAGGAAGATCGTTTTTACTCAGTTACAGTAATGAGTTTTATACCGACAGAAGCTTTTACAGCAATTTTCTTCTCTGCAAGTTCATACATTTTTGAAGGTGTGGTATTTTTCAATAATTCTCAACTGAAAAAATTCTGTTCTCTAATTTTCAGTACGAAGAAAGCTCTGCAAAATTGTTGTGTTTCTAGTGTATGTTTGCTCCAATGATATGTCTCAAAAACAAATAAATAAATACAATTTTATTGCCATCAAATTCATTGAACACAACGTCAAAAAACACATAGCTTAAAGTGCATATCCCTGGAAAAAAGTGTTCACTATTTAATTTTATCTTGAGAATAATTCTAAGGTGTAGAGGATACATTGAATGATTTTTTCATAGTTTAGAGATTGCGTTGAATATACTGCTACCTTTGCTTTATTAAACTCACCTTTGCTGGTGTTTGTCTAAGAGCCGCCAGAGCTTTACTATGAGAAATACTACGGAAATCTTCGCTATTAACTTCTAATAATTGATCACCAGGTTTTAATCGGCCATCTTTCGCTGCCGCTCCGTCTGGATAGACTTCGTGAATAATAATCACTCCCTGTGCAAACAAAAATAATGGCATTAATTCATGCATCAACGCGAATAAAACATTTGACACTGAGAAAAGAATACAAAGTTTGCACAAGGATCTCTCTGATACTCTATCTAAGATGTATAGAGTCGACAGATAACATGCAAAAGGGTTACCACATTGTATTCACATACTGAGAAAAGAATTGTCTTTTTCGTTAGGGCTACTCTTGAATTGATAATGGCATCATAGCCGAGACATGTCGTAAGTAAGCAATTTAAAAAAAAGAGTACTTAGATTTTCATTTTTTATTCCTGAGAAAAGAATGTATCTTTGACGTTTGTAACAACACAAATGGCCGGTTTCCGAGCTCGGGATTTAGGTAAGTTCTAGACTTTAAACAGAAAGTTCTAGACTTTCTTTGCGGAAAGGACTTAGTTAAATTAAGCCAATACACAGAAGAGAAAAAAAATATTGAAAGAAAATATTTGAACAACGTACAATGGTGACAAATGTGTATCTTCAATGCATAGCTTTTCAGTGCTAACAATTCATTGTTTGTTCTAGCATTTTTGAAGAGTTGAAACTATAAAACCAATATTGATTCTTATCCAATATTTTCATTGTTCCATATTCAAGACTATGGTATTCTACCTGTTCAGCAGCAATAGAAGTAGTTTATTATAATATTTAGCAACTAGATAAGGCCTACTTCAATCGTTATTAAAAACGACTACAGTTCAATTCAATTTTCAAAAGTCATGAGATGAATTCTATACTAGGTTTTGTCTCCTACAATATCAAGGTCTACAGAGGTCTGGGCACGCGGTCATTTTGTTGCTTGATAAAAAGTTTGTTTACGTGCTGTTAGCCTGAGTTGATGATCAGCTAACGTGTTATTAGTATGACGAATAATAGTCTAGTATAATATTACAGTATACATAATGGAGGGCTGCTGCCATATAGAAGGACCTGCTTAAGAGCAGAAAACTACAGACAGACATAAAGTAGAATATTTTGATATGATATATTATGGAACAGACATATTATCTCGCTCCAAAATTAACATTGGTGTCATGACCTCTATCTATAGACTTTGGACTATATATTTCATTTATTTATTTATTTATTTACATGAAATCAGTTTGGGAACAACAGATATATTTAAGACCAAAATTGTACAGACTGTACTTCCTATACAGATTATAAATACATCTGAAGAAAAAAATCAATTCATAAACCTACATGCAAGTGTGTAAATAGAGAAATACTATACTTCAGAATATCAGTCAATTTTGTAGTAGTAATACCTATCGAGTAGTAAATAGTATCTATCATGTAGTCACTATCGTGATGAACGAGCTTTCTCCTACATATTAACTTTACAGGACACTTAAAATACGACATTTGTAGTCTCCTATCATCCAGGACCAATACCTTAGAATGTTCCACACTACTTCTGAAACACCCTGTATATGAGAGAGTGTTATGGGCCCTAAGAAATATAAAATATAATAGATACACCGTTATCGGTTCGAATGAGAAAAACTGAATATAGGAAAACACTTCAAGTTGTTTTAAAGAAAACACTCCAAGTTGTTTTAAAGGAAAACACTTCAAGTTGTTTTAAGGAAAACACTCCAAGTTGTTTTAAAGGAAAACACTTCAAGTTGTTTTAAAGAAAACACTCCAAGTTGTTTTAAAGGAAAACACTTCAAGTTGTTTTAAAGGAAAACACTCCAGTTGTTTTAAAGGAAAACACTTCAAGTTGTTTTAAAGGAAAACACTCCAAGTTGTTTTAAAGGAAAACACTTCAAGTTGTTTTAAAGGAAAACACTCCAAGTTGTTTTAAAGAAAACACTTCAAGTTGTTTTAAAGGAAAACACTCCAAGTTGTTTTAAAGGAAAACACTTCAAGTTGTTTTAAAGGAAAACACTCCAAGTTGTTTTAAAGGAAAACACTCCAAGTTGTTTTAAAGGAAAACACTCCAAGTTGTTTTAAAGGAAAACACTTCAAGTTGTTTTAAAGGAAAACACTCCAAGTTGTTTTAAAGGAAAACACTTCAAGTTGTTTTAAAGGAAAACACTCCAAGTTGTTTTAAAGGAAAACACTTCAAGTTGTTTTAAAGGAAAACACTTCAAGTTGTTTTAAAGGAAAACACTTCAAGTTGTTTTAAAGGAAAACACTTCAAGTTGTTTTAAAGGAAAACACTCCAAGTTGTTTTAAAGGAAAACACTTCAAGTTGTTTTAAAGGAAAAAACTCCAAGTTTTGACTTGCCTGGTCGCGCCGTACAAGCGCTATCGGCAGTTACGTCAAAGATGGCTGCCTTCACTGGATCCGAGCGTGCTAGCTGTGTGTTTTGGTTTGAAAATCCTCATAGTGTACCTTGATATGTTGAAAAAATTTTTGATAGCACAGATCAATGAAAAATACCGAGAACGAAATGTTTTCTTTATGCAAGATGGCGAACCACCACACTATCTGACCGAAGTCCGGGATTTTCTTAATGACCGCTTTCCAAATCAGTGGATTGGCCGTAATGCGCCAATTGCATGGCCCCCTCGTTTCCCAGACTAACACCGCTGGATTTTTTCTTGTGGGGTTTCATAAAAGATATGGTGTATGTACCTCCTTTGCCAGCCACTCTACCTGAACTTGGAGCAAGGATTTGCGCTGCTGTTGAGCAAGTTACACCTGAAATGCTAGTGCGAGTCTGGGAAGAAATCGACTATCGATGGGATGTCTGCAGGATAACCAACGGACGCCACATAGAATATCTTTAGTTCAAGGTGAAAAAAAAATCAAGTGTTTTCCTTTAAATCAACACCAAAACCAGCTCTGTACCTTATTTAATAAAATTTTTATGAATTTTCCAAATTGTAAAGTACTTTTTGAATCACCCGGTGTTCAATCTACTTTATTATTCAATCATAAAATATAAACTACATTTTTTTCTTTTCAGTTCGCAATCAACCCATTTTATCCTGGAGTTAACATATGGTCACACCAAACAAGCTTTGGGAAATGAGTGGGACTTTTGACCATTTGTTTAGAAGCAGAACAAGAAAATTAAGAGAACGGCAAGAGTTCAGTGACTGAAAAGAATCTATTATCTGATTCAATTCCATCCAGGAAATTGTCTTCTATCGACAATCTCTACATAAAAGAAGACAAATATAAAATTATGATAAATAAAGGTAGATTTAAAAAAAAATTAATATTCCAATAGGAATTCACTTACTACATCAGAAATGAATATTCCAGGACCATTTTTCCTGCCAACTATGCTCAGTCCAAGGCCTTTACCAGGTTTCTTCGTTAATTCCACCTCCACCACGTCTAGAATGTCCTCCTCTTTCCCTGAACTTACAACTTCATCCCTATATACAACCATTTTAACCTGAAACAAATTTTGAAACTCAATAAACTCGTATAAAGGCTACTAGTTACTATGCAATATGAAATCATCCATACATTCATTTTGTTACGAGCAGGTGTAACCCGCGCTACACAAGGATCTGTGAAAAGCACAAATAGATTAATTCTAGTTCCATGCTGAAAAGTTCAAGTATTATCCTATCGAATTCACTCGACAACAATAGAAAAATTAAATTAATAATTTAATATTTTGTCAAAACTACATGGACAGTCTTAGTTTTCATTGAAGTTGAAAAATCTCACCAAAAAAGTACAGTAGTTGGACTCGAACCCATAACCTTTCATTCAATTATTTATTGATTAATTAGAATGAAAACAGGCCTAGGATTGTTGAGTCCTATGTAAATTCACAATATTTATGCAACATTTCAAGTTAGTAAGTTTGATAGCTCAAGAGTGATGATGCGTCAAACATGTACCTATTCCATATCCTGTGCATGTACCATCAGTATAATTATATGTCTTTTCTCAGAACGCTGCCTAGTAACCTAATCAAAGCTAAAGCTTAAAAACACTATTTAATCAACGGTTGCAGATATTTTTTTCTACAAACCATCGTAAATAATCAACAATATTTTTCAGGTACTGTGAATAGAATGATTAAGATATACAGGGTGATCATAATTATGGTAAATAATTTAATACGTGATAGTAGAGGTAAATTAAGAAAAAAAGTTTCATATAAACATATATCCATAAACGCTTCATTAGCGAGCTATACAGGGTGAAAGATTTCGCCCGGAATTCAGTTCCTCTGGTGAAATACACCGATGCTGAATTGTTTGGCGACTAGTTTTTGAGAAACTTATGCTGGATTCATATGGAAAAATATCTGAAAAATTGAATAAAACTAGTCTGGAAGCTCTAGTGTGAGTAGTTTTTGAGGAAAAAGTTCAAATATGCCAAAAATCCAAGTAGAAAAACACAGACTTCTACGTTTGATGCCAATAACTTTCTGTAATGACCAGTAAACAAATAATCCTTGCAATAAAAATTGTAGAGAATTTAATTCTGAAAAGAATGATGTAACGTCCACAACCAACATATTTGGGCAGCTGAGAATCAGCATGCCATCAATCCTAATCTTCCACAACATCAGTTTTCAGTAAACATTTGGGCAGGAATCATAGGAGATCATCTACTTCTGTTCGAGCTTCCTCCCAGGCTTAATGGCATGATCTACTAGTCTTTTGGTATAAGTTTAATGTCATTCAGATACCGGTATGCTACTTTCATATAAAAAAAAACTTTTCATAAAAAACCGAATATTTTATTTGCAATCAGCTACAACTTATGAGTTATTAGTTCTCTTCTCATAAAACAGCAAATTTTGTGGTGTAATGTACTACATAAGAATACATTTCATCCACCTTTTATTTGAATTTAGTTTACACAGCTTACATCATTCTTTTCAGAATTAAATTCTCTACAATTTTTATTGCAAGGAATTATTTGTTTACTGGTCATTACAGAAAGTTATTGGGCATCAAACGTAGAAGTCTGTGTTTTTCTACTTGGATTTTGGCATATTTGAACTTTTTCCTCAAAAAACTACTCACACTAGAGCTTCCAGACTAGTTTTATTCAATTTTTCAGATATTTTTCCATATGAATCCAGCATAAGTTTCTCAAAACTAGTCGCCAAACAATTCAGCATCGGTGTATTTCACCAGAGGAACTGAATTCCGGGCGAAATCTTTCACTCTGTATAGCTCGCTAATGAAGCGTTTATGGATATATGTTTATATGAACTTTTTTTCTTATTTTTACCTCTACTATCACGTATTAAATTATTTTACCATAATTATGAATCACCCTGTATTTATGACAATTCCGATTTTTTATCTGAAATCTTGCACGATTAAAAACATTCAAAAGACGGCGGACCTGCCTAAAGATCTCGGTGTCACAGTAAGTGGATGAACTCATTATTTTATTGAATAAATTTGACTGCTAGTCGTTCTAGATAATAAAAAAGTGATTTTTTAGTAAGCAGTTCTTGATGAAATACAACATTGAAGAATTTACAAATATATTTAAAAAGGTGTATTCAATAAAGCTTATTCAATTAAAATAAATCAACATGAGAGGGATCTCTACATTCAAGTTGGCCAGTACATGAAACCAAAATTTATGAAATGAACAAGTTGTAATTTTGATATGGACAAACTCACAGAAATATAATCAATGAAATTAGCAACTAAATGAAATTTCAGAGCTTCATTCAACAGTAAAACAGAGAAGGAAGATCGTTTTTACTCAGTTACAGTAATGAGTTTTATACCGACAGAAGCTTTTACAGCAATTTTCTTCTCTGCAAGTTCATACATTTTTGAAGGTGTGGTATTTTTCAATAATTCTCAACTGAAAAAAATCTGTTTTCTAATTTTCAGTACGAAGAAAGCTCTGCAAAATTGTTGTGTTTTTAGTGTATGCTTGCTCCAATAGATAAATTTATTTGTCCCAAAAACAAATAAATAAATAAATAGAATTTGATTGCCATCAAATTCATTAAACACAGACGACGTCAAAAAACACATAGCTTATATTGCATATCCCTGGAAAAAAGTGTCTACTCTTTTATTTTGTCTTGAGAATATCCTGAGGTGTAGAGGATTGAATGATTTTTATTCCATAGTTTAGATATTGCATTGAATCTTATATTTTTTCTTCATCAAACTCACCTTTGCTGGTGTTTGTCTAAGAGCCGCCAGAGCTTTACTATGAGAAATACTACGGAAATCTTCGCTATTAACTTCTAATAATTGATCACCAGGTTTTAATCGGCCATCTTTCGCTGCCGCTCCGTCTGGATAGACTTCGTGAATAATAATTACTCCCTGTGAAAACAAAAATAATGGCATTAATTCATGCATCAACGCGAATAAAACATTTGACACTGAGAAAAGAATACAAAGTTTGCACAAGGATCTCTCTGATACTCTATCTAAGATGTATAGAGTCGACAGATAACATGCAAAAGGGTTACCACATTGTATTCACATACTGAGAAAAGAATTGTCTTTTTTCGTTAGGGCTACTCTTGAATTGATAATGGCATCATAGCCGAGACATGTCGTAAGTAAGCAATTTAAAAAAAAGAGTACTTAGATTTTCATTTTTTATTCCTGAGAAAAGAATGTATCTTTGACGTTTGTAACAACACAAATGGCCGGTTTCCGAGCTCGGGATTTAGGTAAGTTCTAGACTTTAAACAGAAAGTTCTAGACTTTCTTTGCGGAAAGGACTTAGTTAAATTAAGCCAATACACAGAAGAGAAAAAAAATATTGAAAGAAAATATTTGAACAACGTACAATGGTGACAAATGTGTATCTTCAATGCATAGCTTTTCAGTGCTAACAATTCATTGTTTGTTCTAGCATTTTTGAAGAGTTGAAACTATAAAACCAATATTGATTCTTATCCAATATTTTCATTGTTCCATATTCAAGACTATGGTATTCTACCTGTTCAGCAGCAATAGAAGTAGTTTATTATAATATTTAGCAACTAGATAAGCCTACTTCAATCGTTATTAAAAACGACTACAGTTCAATTCAATTTTCAAAAGTCATGAGATGAATTCTATACTAGGTTTTGTCTCCTACAATATCAAGGTCTACAGAGGTCTGGGCACGCGGTCATTTTGTTGCTTGATAAAAAGTTTGTTTACGTGCTGTTAGCCTGAGTTGATGATCAGCTAACGTGTTATTAGTATGACGAATAATAGTCTAGTATAATATTACAGTATACATAATGGAGGGCTGCTGCCATATAGAAGGACCTGCTTAAGAGCAGAAAACTACAGACAGACATAAAGTAGAATATTTTGATATGATATATTATGGAACAGACATATTATCTCGCTCCAAAATTAACATTGGTGTCATGACCTCTATCTATAGACCTTGTACTATATATTTCATTTATTTATTTACATGAAATCAGTTTGGGAACAACAGATATATTTAAGACCAAAATTGTACAGACTGTACTTCCTATACAGATTATAAATACATCTGAAGAAAAAAATCAATTCATAAACCTACATGCAAGTGTGTAAATAGAGAAATACTATACTTCAGAATATCAGTCAATTTTGTAGTAGTAATACCTATCGAGTAGTAAATAGTATCTATCATGTAGTCACTATCGTGATGAACGAGCTTTCTCCTACATATTAACTTTACAGGACACTTAAAATACGACATTTGTAGTCTCCTATCATCCAGGACCAATACCTTAGAATGTTCCACACTACTTCTGAAACACCCTGTATATGAGAGAGTGTTATGGGGCCCTAAGAAATATAAAATATAATAGATACACCGTTATCGGTTCGAATGAGAAAAACTGAATATAGTGAATATAGCATTCTACATATTTCTCCTACATATTTACTAGATAAAAAAGAGTGTTATACGGCCCTAAGAAATAATATAACAAATAATAAATACACCGTTATCGGTTCGAATGAGAATATAGAGAAGAACGATTGTATTTGAAAGGTAGGCCTACCAGTAAGGTGTCTGATCCACCGACTATACTGAGACCGAGTCCAATCTTGTCCTTGTTGATTTCGATGGTGGACTCCGAACCAGGAGTGATCTGCGCCGTCGCGGGGTCTGGCGGGGGTTCCTCTGCGCAAGCCACCGATTCCGTAAACACAGGTTTCGGCGCCAATTCTATAACATATAAAACATACACGTTTATAGATAACTCTGTAGGTAGATGCTTTCTATTTACACTTTACAAACATTAAAAGTGATGTGGGCGAAGTTGAGCAATAAGATCCCCCCTACCTCTTCCACTCAACCACTAGTAGTGTGGGTATTTGAAGAAGACTTCATCATTATAATAATTATTATTTATTTTATTCACAAATGCTAATATGTTAATCTTTGTTATTTAACATTCTTAATTATCATGCACTGTACTGTATAATTACTACTCTATTGTTTATTGCACTTGCACAAGTTGTCTGTATTGTTTGAATCATTTTTGCAGAAATAAATGAATTATACAATTTACTAGCCGTCAGGCTCGCTTTGCTCGCCATATCCGTCAAGCCAGGGGGCTCCGCCCCCTGGACCCCCGACTGGATCGTCCAAGAATGAGATCATGCATTTTTCATTTGAGCATTTTTATCATATGTTAGGACGATCCAGTCGGGGATCCAGACTAAACGTCTGGCTAAACGGATATGGCGATCGAAGCGAGCCTGACGGCTAGTAATATAATATTCCCAGGAATAGCTCTGATTGAAGTAGCAGTGCCCAATCAATTTTTCCGCGATAAATGCATTTCAATCTTCAACTTGGTACCAACCTAACAAAGTCAACTCAACTTAATGCCAACCTGACAAAATTATTAATTTAGTTACCAGTTAACAACTGTTTCGAAGGGGTACCTCTCTCTAGATTATAGTTCTATATCAACATATGGTATGGACATTTTTCAATTATAATTAGGAGAAGAGAATAAGAAGAATATACATGCTAAAAGATGAACTTTAAACCCTTAAAAACCACCCTTAGAGTTAAAATATTGCCAAAAGATTTCTTAGTGCGCCTCTAAAGGGCCAACTGAACATATCTACCAAATTTGAACGTTTTTGGTCCGGTAGATTTTTAGTTCTGCGAGTGAGTGAGTGAGTGCCATTTCGCTTTTATATATATATAGATTATTATTCATTTATTAAATATTATTATATAATTTTGTCACGGTACAAACACAATAAGCTCAATATGTATCACACATGGGAAATTCAATAATAGTTAATCATAATATAATTGAATCGCTAATTGCAGAAAGGAAACATGTCCAACTTTTTCAAAAATTGTTTTTTTTTCAAAAAAACAACTATTTAATGTAAGATACATCGTTCACTGTAGGAGGATACATGTCCAACTGAAAGCATTGTAATGACGACGTTTTGAATGTATCGTTTACTACAGGTTTAGGTTCAGGTTTAAATAAGTTTTTTGTCTATCCTGTAAAATTATGAAAACTGGGCATGTTGCCTTTCTGCAATTAGCGATTTTAGTATTAGTATTAAAAATAAAATATCTATATCACTTCTAAACAGAGACTGCAGAAGATACCGGAATGATAACCTGCTAGAACTTTGTTGACAATGATGATTTACGCAAAATTTGATACAAAATAATAACTGTAGACTTAAGAAATTATGGTAAAGATTTAAATAATAAAACATGGTAAAGAAGTAATAAGAAAATATGTTTGCTGAATTTTCTCAATATTCAACATGATACAGTCATGGAATAAACAATCTTAGGTTTAATAAAAACCACATAAAAACTTGTAGTACCCTTTATTATTAAAAAATATTTTAACGACTAGTTTCGACAAAAAAAAATATCTTCAAGTTTTTAATAATAAAGGGTAGGCTACAAGTTTTCATATTGTTTTTATTAATTTGTACAAAAGTAGTCCATATAAGTGAAGTGTCTTTAATCTTAGGTTTATACATTCATGTATAGTTTTTCACTGGTACAGTGTGTTATACAAATACTGAAGGTGAATATGTTGGAAGGTATCATACCAGCATGTTTTATCACCATTGTAACTACCAGCGCAACACAATACCGGTATTTCAATATCTTATTTGCAATGCAAATGCTTACTGAAACCGCCAATAAAATATGATGTACAATGCCACCATTAAAACCAGGTCACTCAATTTTTTTGAAATAAATAGAACAACCTCTACAAATAATTTATAGAAACAGCTTTGAGAGTGAAAGCTGATACTGGATTATTGTGTATCACGTCTTTTGCAAGCCTAGATAGAGAGGTTTAACTAGCCTATATCAGGTTGCTTCTCTCTCAAAAATACATTAAATTTAAGGAAATATTGTTTCGAAGATTCGACTGGGTCATTGTCAATGTTGTAGAACCAATCTTGCTTTAGTCTACTGGATTCACATTAGTGTGTATCACATTTTCTGTAAGCCTAGATAGAGAGGATTAACTAGCCTGTATCAGGTTGCTTCTCTCTCAAAAATACATTAAATTTAAGGAAATATTGTTTCGAAGATTCGACTGGGTCATTGTCAATGTTGTAGAACCAATCTTGCTTTAGTCTACTGGATTCACATTAGTGTGTATCACATTTTCTGTAAGCCTAGATAGAGAGGATTAACTAGCCTGTATCAGGTTGCTTCTCTCTCAAAAATACATTAAATTTAAGGAAATATTGTTTCGAAGATTCGACTGGGTCATTGTCAATGTTGTAGAACCAATCTTGCTTTAGTCTACTGAATTCACATTAGTGTGTATCACATTTTCTGTAAGCCTAGATAGAGAGACTTATATTATTCTATTTATTTAAAAGATGAATATCCAACCGATTTTATTAAAAACTAGCCGTCAGGCTCGCTTCGCTTGCCATACCCGTCTAGCCAGGGGGCTCCGCCCCCTGGACCCCCGACTGGATTGTCCAAGAGTGAGATCAGCAGGCTCGCTTCGCTCGCCTGCATCTTTCATTGTAGGACGATCCAGTCGTGGGTCCAGACTAAACGGATATAGCGAGCGAAGCGAGCCCGACGGCTAGTAATATAATATTACCAGGAATAGCTCTGATTGAAGCAGCAGTGCCCAATAAATTTTTCCGCGATAAATGCATTTCAATCTTCAACTTGGTGCCAACCTAACAAAGTCAACTCAACTTAATGCCAACCTGACAAAATTAATAATTTAGTTCCAGTTAACAACTGTTTCGAAGAGGTACTCTCTCTAGATTATAGTTCTATATCAACATATGGTATGGACATTTTTTAATTATAATTTCAAGATATGGAATAAGAAGAATATACATGCTAAAAGACGAACTTTAAACCCTTAAAAACCACCCTTAGTGTTAAAATATTGCCAAAAGATTTCTTAGTGCGCCTCTTAAAGGCCAACTGAACATACCTACCAAATTTGAACGTTTTTGGTCCAGCAGATTTTAGTTCTGCGAGTGAGTGAGTCAGTCAGTCAGTGAGTGAGTGCCATTTCGCTTTTATATATAGATTATTATTCATTTATTAAATATGATTATATATTTTTGTCACGGTACAAACACAATAAGCTCAATATGTATCACACATGGGAAATTCAATAATAGTTAATCATAATATAATTATTATTCCTAGTATTAAAAATAAAATGTCTATATCACTTCTAAACAGAGACTGCAGAAGATACCGGAATGATAACCTGCTAGAACTTTGTTGACAATGATAATTTACGCAAAATTTGATACAAAATAATAACTGTAGACTTAAGAAATTATGGTAAAGATTTAAATAATAAAACATGGTAAAGAAGTAATAAGAAAATATGTTTGCTGAATTTTCTCAATATTCAACATGATACAGTCATGGAATAAACAATCTTAGGTTTAATAAAAACCATATAAAAACTTGTAGTACCCTTTATTATTAAAAATATTTTAACGACTAGTTTCGACAAAAAAAAATATTTTAAAGTTTTTAATAATAAAGGGTAGGCTACAAGTTTTTATATTGTTCTTATTAATTTGTACAAAAGTAGTCCATATAAGTGAAGTGTTTTTAATCTAAAGTTTATTTATTTATGAAAAACATGGAAGCATACAGGATTTCTCCCAAAAATTGCTTCCATAACAACACAATTACAATAGTACATTATACATAGTAAGAGTACAGAAAAGAAGAATATTGAAAAATTACAATGAAAGAAGAGGAAAATAATAGAAAAAAAAGAATGAACAAAAAAACAAACCGAATCAATACTAATCATACTAATCATTTATACATTCATGTATAGGTTTTCACTGGTACAGTGTGTTATACAAATACTGAAGGTGAATATGTTTAACAAAGTAGATGGAAGGTATCATACCAGCATGTTTTATCACCATTGTAACTACCAGCGCAACACAATACCGGTATTTCAATATCTTATTTGCAATGCAAATGCCTACTGAGACCGCCAATAAAATATGGTGTACAATGCCACCATTAAAACCAGGTCACTTTCGATTTTTTGAAATAAACAGAACAACCTCTACAAATAATTTATAGACACAGCTTTCAGAGTGAAATAAATACTGGATTCACATTAGTGTGTGTCACATCTTCTGCAAGCCTAGATAGAGAGGATTAAATAGTCTATATCAGGTTGCTTCTCTCTCAAAAATACATTAAATTTGAGGAAATATTGTTTCAAAAAATTCGACTGAGTCAGTGTCAATGTTGTAGAACCAATCTTGCTTTAGTCTACTGGATTCACATTAGTGTGTATCACATCTTCTGTAAGCCTAGATAGAGAGGATTAACTAGCCTATATCAGGAATCTCTTGCTTTTCTCTCAAAAATACATTAAATTTAAGGAAATATTGTTCCAAAAAATTCGACTGAGTCACTGTCAATGTTGTAGAACCAATCTTGCTTTAGTCAGCTTGAAAATGTGACCTGTATGGTCACGAAACCATGGTCCTGTACCAAATAAAACGGTAGAATTTGACAATATATGTGTGTTTTCATTTCATTTTCGAAATATTGTTTCATTAGATACATAATATTGAGTAGGCTATTTATTCAATTTCAGCCTATTAGAAATCCATCTAACCTAATTGACTAAACAAAATAATTCATTCTGAAAGACATGCTTATTCTTTCAAATAAACATAGGTTATCAATAACTAAACTAGACATTTATATTGTTATAGATATATTAAAATAGTGATTACTCACACAGATTTGATCACCAGAAAGGATGCAATGGAAAAGAACAGACAATTTTTTAAGAATTTTCAACTAAATAGAAACCAGTTTTCTCGACATGAGATACAAAATTTACAACATTGGATAAAATATATATGAAAATATTGATTAAAAAAAACAAAACATCATCAATCAATACTTTCCAATACATTGTGCTATTAATTTTTGAACTGTACCCATATAAAATAATTCGAATCTGCTTTCTGTTTAAAGTTTGAACGGTAAAACAAAAGATTATATTCATTAGGCTATGAGGCTATTGGGTTTCTATTGACATATAAAAATTTCAACACATCTGGTTATTTCAATATATAATCTGTATCAGAATTTCCATATTCAGACCATAGATTCCTAGATCATTCTAGCTTTGAATGTTGAGACCAGCGATCTAAAAGGTTCTACAATAGAACTATTATATTCCTCATTATCAATTTGTTGAGAATGAGTTTTCCTTCTCTTAATATGATATGCATATTATTCAATGTAAAATAAAGTAAAATGATCCAATGACTCCAAGAGAGACCCCGGACCCCTGTTTGTGTGCCGGGCACTCTCTTTAATTCAGGCCTTTTCCCAAGTTATAATAGTAAATTTAATACGCAATAGACTAGAGCCATTATTGTAAGTGAGTTAGCGAAATAAATTATTTTCTCTCTCTATTATGAACGGCCATGACTTCGAGTTTCCCATGATAGATATTTAAAAATTGTGGCTCCGAGTCGTCGAGGAATGTAGATTATGGAATTATCTCTAAAACTTAGCCTTCTTGTCGCGACATAAAGTGCGATAAGTTGGAAAACAGCAAGCATTGAAATTATAACAAACTACCGATTTTGCAGTTACTATTTGGTCCAAAGACTCTAGAAGCCACGCGACGATTGGTCAAATTGATTCCATTCGCCCAATAGGAGACCTGTTTCTGAATACAGTAGTGGGGATTCCCCAGTTGAGAGACCAGATTACGTTCCGGAGGACACTTTGCTAGGAGCACTACGAGAGTAAAGATGTAGTCACTATGTTTCCCCCTTTTTGGGCAGGTTTATAAGTTTTTATCATTAATTAATGTAGGAGCTAGTTTTATTTTTATTAAAGTTTAAATTTTCTAGTAGTGCCATGTCCTGAAAAGTTTAATTGTGTTTCTTCATCATGTACGAATAATTGTTTCTTCAAATAACCGCTAAGGTACGTAAAATAAGGTTAAAATATAATTTAGGGAATTTAATTGATTGAAACTTCCATAAGAGTATTGTATTAACAAAGCCTGTTATTTTTCAAGTTAATAATATTGATTGAGAATAATCCTTTTGATTTTATTAGTGATGGAAGATACTTATAAATTTTTTCTAAAGAAGTATAGAAAGTTTTCAGTTACGTTACATTTGAGTTATTGTTTCTGGAAATATATTATCGTAGAGTATTGCTGAAAGTCAGGAAGATAGCCTTTAAATTGGAATGAAATTTTCAAGATTATGTTCATATTGAGTTTATGACATTTTATAATTTTATATTTTTCAGACTCTGTTTTCTGATGTCATTAAGGCTTTCGAATGATTTAGTAAATTTGTATGATAGAAATCTTAATAGACGAAGAAGGAAGTTTTTCTTTTCCATGAAATTAATATTAATGAATGTTCAAATTTTAATACAATTCAAATTATAACAGAACTTTTGAATTATTTGTGAAGAAAGATCCATTAATTCTGATACAAAGAATCAGTAGTTTAAAGATAAAAATCTATATGAAATGAGGATTCAAATAGAATGAGAGAATTTAATTAATTGTAATCAATAGATAACTCCTGTTTTAGCTTTTGATGAATTGTAGGAAGAGTTAGAAATTAATGCTGTAATACATTTATTTACAGCGGTTCATGTGTGTCCCCAAACCAACTTCTTGTACTACCACCCCTTTGGTTCCGCAACTTTATGTAACACCGCTTCAAGACACCCGTTCAGACGACAGGTCAGGGACGTAAGAGGACGTCGCCGTCAAGCCAAATTCAACTGGTAAAAGCTCACCGCCAAAAACAAGGTACTGTAACCCCGACGATAAAGCAACGTACAGACCAACGAAAGTGCAGTGTAGTGAAACAAAGGTTCATTCGAGAATGTCAATCAAAAGTGGGGATTCAAAATTATTATGAAATGGGTTATATGGGCTACTATCGACGAAACTTGGGTTCAACGGGCTTTTCTTTCTTGAGTAATTCCATGTTGAAATGAACTTGTTATTTGATGACTGATATTGTTTGGTTTTGTGACGTATTGCTATCTAATCGGGGATAGTAATGCGCCCCCGAATCAGATAAAGAATGTCACCAAAGTAACATGAAATTGTTGTTTCTGTTGTTCGATTTTAGTTGCCAATGTTTATTGAAGCTGTTTGTATTTTTCTATTATTTCAAATTGTAGTGTTATTCTATAGTATAAACCTATTAAATCAGGCATGGCAAGATTAATAATTGAAGTTTTCTTGACTCTAGCCCGTTCACCTGCATGAATTAGGTATAGACTCAGGTATTTTCTAGATGTGCCGGCCTATTTCTAAATTCTAAATTTTATTCAAAATTATCTTCTTTGGCACACAACTGCGCCACTCTGCTGTCTAGAGATATTTAAATCTCTGGAATTCAAATTTTCTAAAAAATTAAATTTTTCATAACTTACTCTAATAATACTAGATCAATTTTTCTGAGTCTATACTTAATAATTCATTCTGTGAACGTGTTAACTGTCAATATTTTGGGTTTGGAGTTGAATGAATAATTTATTGTTGCTACTCCAATTTTTCTGAAGTTTAAATAATTGTAGATGAAACAGGAAAGTTATTCAGTTATGTTAAACCATTAAAATGATAATCTTTTGAAGTGCTTGAAGATAAAGTTAGGTATCATTGAAGCTTAAGTTGAAAGTATTCTAAAACTTCATATTGAAATTGATCATTCATTGAGAAATTAAGGGTTTAACGTTAGAATAAAAAGGAGTAGGAGAAACTAGGATATGTGAGAAACAACTGATTCTAAGTGCTGAATAAAATTTTTGCATTCTGTAATTCCGTGAATGATGATAGAAATTATTGTAATGTCAACGTACGTATTCTGGTCTCACGTCTGGTGGTTGAATATCATTATAGTAGTAGTGAATGTGAATATTGAGATTTTAAAGGTCAACCCAAGTAAATTAGGAAAATGCGGAAATTATTATGGGAGAATGTTTGAGGAAAATAGGAAATTTTTTTTGATAAGTTTAGGTAGATCGAAGGTAATCAGAGAATAAATAGGAAACTGTTTTATTAGTTATTGTTGATATGTAGTTTTGAAAAGTTGATGAGTAGTTTTGGCCTTGAGATGTTTAAACTAAATAATTAGATATTGTAGATTAAAGTTGAAACAATGATCAAATCCTTGGGAATTTGTATGAAAATAAGTTGATTCAGATGAGGTTGTTAAGTCCCTTTATCAGTAATGTTTATTCTCGAAAAGGTGAATCAGTTTTATTATTGGAAATATTTCTTTTTTAGGTGTGATTTTTGCGGTAGGCATGCGTAGTGATAGTGTAAAGATCCGTTGTGTTGATGACGTTTCCTGTAGGCTGTGGGGAATTTTTTTTGTTTAGTTGAGACTCAAGATTTAGAGGAGGACACGGGGATGTCCTGCCTGTGTGTGTTGTTGTTGAATTTAGGTAATCGGCGCGAGTGTAGGTCCATGTCCAGAGAGAACGGAGCACTGCCCGATAGTTGTCCATGTAACAAATCAAGGAATTTAGCTGTGACTAACCTTGCAAATTTGTACGGTGGAATTGTATAATTTTAGCGAAAGGCACCGAAGATGGTGTGAGCTAAGATTTAATTGTATCTAGTAAACGGTCTGGTTCATTCGAGAGTTATGGGGCTCGTCAGTAGAATAACGTAAACCGAAATCTAGAATATTTAGTGAGTCTTCGTAGTGATTGTAAGGAAAACAATCAGCGTAATGCAGTTTAGGGAAGCCCAGTCAAAAGGTTCGTTAATGTTTGGTAGGAAAGTCAGCCGCAAAAACACAAGTGATAATTGGTAAAAAAAGGGGTATTATTGAGTTTAAAGTTGCTTAGAAATTTGGTATGGAAACGAAAATTGAAAGTTTTAGACAATGAATATTTAAAGTGATTAGTTAAGGTATACAAATAAAATAACAGAGAAACTTTTTCGAGTACCTAGGTAATGTTAAAATGGTTATCAGTGAAAGTAGAAATAAATATTGGAACACTAATGAACGGGTTAAATTAAAATAAAATTAACAGTGAAATTCTTCTAGTTGAATTTGAAATGAAAAGGGAAAATCTCTTGAGTTAAGCATGAGTTTAAATTATTCTGTAGTTGAGAGTTGAAAGGTTGATTAAAAATTTAAATGGGGATATAAAGTAGAAATAGGTAGGAAAATTCGTGTCAAAAGGAAATAGAATTTTGTTGGGAAAACTAAATTGAGGTAATTAACAGTAGTAGGACCCTTTAGAGATAAGTAGTCAAAAAGTATTAATAAATAAAAAAAAATAGGAAAATCTTTAATGAAATGATCATTTTTTTTAATGATGAATAGTAAAATTGCAATCAAGTTTTCCATGTGAATAAGTTGAGATATTTTGAGATCTAGTAGAGTAATTGAAAGTAGTTGGATATGAAATTTATTGTTGAGAAATAATTATGTGAGGCTCCAGTAAGGTTGAAAATGTCAGTGAACTTGAGAATCAGTAATAGTGTATTAGTAGCCTATTAATGTGTTAATGTATTGGTAAATTTCATAATGTTGATAATCAGAAGGCAAGCAGTAGCAGTTCATCAATGCTAAGTTAGAGCTGAACTTTAATATTATTAAATCATGCCTTGAGAATTATTCTTCCAGTGTTTAGAGAAAATGTCACGTACTTTGAGTTTGAGATAAATAATAATCATGATCTATGTCGAGGCAATTTATCCTGTTGAAGTTGTAGGCAGTGAGAAAATTACAATACTCTAGTGACAAGCGAAGTATAAAATAATTGTCGATTAAAACCTAGCACTCATTGTTTTGTTTTGACTAGCGTTCTGTGGTAGAGGTTTCCTACTAGAATATTATAATGAAAAGTGTTTTTCTCATGATTGTGGAATGCAAAATCAAGCTTGTGTCATATAGCTCTCGCGTTGATCTAATAATGCAATTTCAATCATTGTTATCTTTGAATCGTAGTCTATGTAGAATAGTATTGCCTATTGAATTGCTTTATATTGTTAAAAATATATTGCACTCTCAACTCTATAGTAATGATAGTTAGATTTCAATACATTCAGCTGAGTGAAAAAGTTTCATCCTTTACTATTATGATCAAACGTACTCCATATTTTACAACAGCAGAGTAACATAGAACCAATTAAAACTATGATGTCTTTTAAACGTTTTCCCTTGTTAGAGTTTGCCAAGAAAATAACCAGGGACTCAATAAAGTGATTGAAGTATTCAAGATTATTATACTCGGTCCGTCTTTAGTACCTACTTAAAAGGTGGACACGCCCATATTGTTTTGTCCTGACTCTTGCCACAGTTTTAAAGACTCTTGCCACGAATCTCAATTATTTATACATTTTGCTGAATTTCGGAATGATTAAAGAGATTTCTTTTGAAGAGGGCCCGCTTCAAATTGGATCCTACTATCAATCCAGAAATTTGACTCTCCAAATCATACAGAATGCCTCTATGGTAACATATCCTGATTAGATTTCTTTCTGTGTGTTTCACACCGTAAGGAGGGGAGTGTGCCGGGCACTCTCTTTAATTCAGGCCTTTTCCCAAGTTATAATAGTAAATTTAATACGCAATAGACTAGAGCCATTATTGTAAGTGAGTTAGCGAAATAAATTATTTTCTCTCTCTATTATGAACGGCCATGACTTCGAGTTTCCCATGATAGATATTTAAAAATTGTGGCTCCGAGTCGTCGAGGAATGTAGATTATGGAATTATCTCTAAAACTTAGCCTTCTTGTCGCGACATAAAGTGTGATAAGTTGGAAAACAGCAAGCATTGAAATTATAACAAACTACCGATTTTGCAGTTACTATTTGGTCCAAAGACTCTAGAAGCCACGCGACGATTGGTCAAATTGATTCCATTCGCCCAATAGGAGACCTGTTTCTGAATACAGTAGTGGGGATTCCCCAGTCGAGAGACCAGATTACGTTCCGGAGGACACTTTGCTAGGAGCACTACGAGAGTAAAGATGTAGTCACTATGTTTCCCCCTTTTTGGGCAGGTTTATAAGTTTTTATCATTAATTAATGTAGGAGCTAGTTTTATTTTTATTAAAGTTTAAATTTTCTAGTAGTGCCATGTCCTGAAAAGTTTAATTGTGTTTCTTCATCATGTACGAATAATTGTTTCTTCAAATAACCGCTAAGGTACGTAAAATAAGGTTAAAATATAATTTAGGGAATTTAATTGATTGAAACTTCCATAAGAGTATTGTATTAACAAAGCCTGTTATTTTTCAAGTTAATAATATTGATTGAGAATAATCCTTTTGATTTTATTAGTGATGGAAGATACTTATAAATTTTTTCTAAAGAAGTATAGAAAGTTTTCAGTTACGTTACATTTGAGTTATTGTTTCTGGAAATATATTATCATAGAGTATTGCTGAAAGTCAGGAAGATAGCCTTTAATTGGAATGAAATTTTCAAGATTATGTTCATATTGAGTTTATGACATTTTATAATTTTATATTTTTCAGACTCTGTTTTCTGATGTCATTAAGGCTTTCGAATGATTTAGTAAATTTGTATGATAGAAATCTTAATAGACGAAGAAGGAAGTTTTTCTTTTCCATGAAATTAATATTAATGAATGTTCAAATTTTAATACAATTCAAATTATAACAGAACTTTTGAATTATTTGTGAAGAAAGATCCATTAATTCTGATACAAAGAATCAGTAGTTTAAAGATAAAAATCTATATGAAATGAGGATTCAAATAGAATGAGAGAATTTAATTAATTGTAATCAATAGATAACTCCTGTTTTAGCTTTTGATGAATTGTAGGAAGAGTTAGAAATTAATGCTGTAATACATTTATTTACAGCGGTTCATGTGTGTCCCCAAACCAACTTCTTGTACTACCACCCCTTTGGTTCCGCAACTTTATGTAACACCGCTTCAGGACGTCGCCGTCAAGCCAAATTCAACCGGTAAAAGCTCACCGCCAAAAACAAGGTACTGTAACCCCGACGATAAAGCAACGTACAGACCAACGAAAGTGCAGTGTAGTGAAACAAAGGTTCATTCGAGAATGTCAATCAAAAGTGGGGATTCAAAATTATTATGAAATGGGTTATATGGGTTACTATCGACGAAACTTGGGTTCAACGGGCTTTTCTTTCTTGAGTAATTCCATGTTGAAATGAACTTGTTATTTGATGACTGATATTGTTTGGTTTTGTGACGTATTGCTATCTAATCGGGGATAGTAATGCGCCCCCGAATCAGATGAAGAATGTCACCAAAGTAACATGAAATTGTTGTTTCTGTTGTTCGATTTTAGTTGCCAATGTTTATTGAAGCTGTTTGTATTTTTCTATTATTTCAAATTGTAGTGTTATTCTATAGTATAAACCTATTAAATCAGGCATGGCAAGATTAATAATTGAAGTTTTCTTGACTCTAGCCCGTTCACCTGCATGAATTAGGTATAGACTCAGGTATTTTCTAGATGTGCCGGCCTATTTCTAAATTCTAAATTTTATTCAAAATTATCTTCTTTGGCACATTTGGCTGGGAGCCAAGCTCCAAGACCCCCACCACACTCCCAGGTCCCCCCTCCGTACCAGACCTCTAATTTTACAAATTAGCACTGGGTACTCCAATGAGCAGTATTGCACACACAACTCAACTAAATAACAAAACCATAAGTTATTTTTGGTAATTTTTAATAAATTGAAAAACTTTCTCAAAAATTGATATAAAAAAATTGTTTTATTCAATCAATACCATGAAGAATTTATCCTCTGAATCTCATGGATTCATCTCTTACCGAATTTAAAATGTTCTGTCCCAAAACTTTAAACTTTAGACGCTCATATCTCAAAAAGTAATGATCGGAAAATTTTTTTGATAGCTTGATGATACACAAATAGAAAAACTTTGAAAAATATCACCAGTAGAAAGTTTTTTTTAGCTTTTGCACAAACATTAACCAATGGAACAAGCTATCCTATTATATTAAGCGAGCAATTTCTGTATTTATATATCTGGTTATTTATGTTTAACGGATCTCGAAAACGGCTCTAACGATTTTCACGAAATTTGGAACATAGTAGGTCCATTATATAAAAATTCGAATGCACTAGGTCTCATCCTTGGGAAAACTCTCTGAACGACATTAAAAGGATAATTCATCCTTGGATGAAACAGCTGTGGATAGTAAAAAAGTGAGTGAGGGAGTGAGTATGTGAAAAATCAAAATATCGCATCCCCGAAATTCATAAGATGACATATAGCCAGCTGTGAAATATGAACACGATCATTTTAGAGAAGTTATTGTGTTCTGTTTATCAATAAATAAAAATAACGAGCGAAGCTCGGTGCCCCGATATTGAGCAATATAATTGTGATTGCAATAATAAGCTTAGATTACTGTGAGAACTGACTTGGTTTTTCGGCCTCCTTGGCAGGGGTTGGCGTCGTGGTCCTGGCTGGACCGTCGGCAGGGGTCTTCTTATCTTCATCCTTGCCCTGGTTGGGGTTGCATACAACCAGGGACACCATGCCCTCAGTCTTCTTCAACAAAGCTGCCGCCTGAAATAATACACATTATATAAAAATTAACATTAAAAGATAAAATAACATATTGCAGATAAAATTGCCTATAAAAAGTGCAAGGTTCATATAAAAAATTAACATTGAAAGATAAAATAACAAATTTAAGATAAAATAGCATCTAAAAAGTGCAAGGTAGAGCAGAAGAAGGAACTTCACTACTATTAGTTCTGTGAACAGTAGACCTCACGCAGTTTTCTATCCACAAGTAGTGTCTGATGTCACCTGTTCTAGTTGATTCAGTTGAATCACAATTATTATTCACAGTTGAATCATAATTTACTCTTAAAAACTGTTATTTTTGTTCTCTCCAAGATCAAAAACTCACTTATGTTAATAAATAAACTCAGTGTTGCACATCTGTGTAATCACTTGTCAGCTGATTGATTATGAATAATTCTATAGTGTGATTTATCCTATCGTCAAAGAAGATGATATATACAGTGATATCAGAGTATGGAGGAATTCCTTTCCTTTTCATATTATCCTTAAAATGGAAAATTTCAAAAAACCTTTGCATACCTTGACGCGGAGTTGAAAAAGGAATATTCCTGCCAAATCTCACCGAATTCTATAAACGCGTTTGGCCGTAATCGCGTCACATACAGACAGACAAAAGCAAATCGAGTTGAAACATAGACCTCACTACGTTCGGTCAAAAACTTGAAAATAAATTTTGAATAGCAGATTAAGGCCCGGCTGCACAAAAGCCTGTTAAATTTTAATCATGATTAAATGCCACGAGAAACAATCAGAGAAAGGCTTTTTTTTTAAACGAAGGCTTCTCTGATTGGTTCTCATGGAATTTAATCACGGTTGAAATTTAACATACTTTTGTGCAACTGGGTTATAATGGCAGTGGAGGAAGATAGGAGACAGCAGTGCCGATGCTCTGCCTTGCCACTGTCTTCTATAGAGAATATCTGATACTGGTATATCTGGTTCATTCTCTTTTAAAATAATCAATCATATTATATTCTGCAAGAAAAAATATTTTTAAATTATTAAATAATATATATTTTCATAATTTTATTTGAATAGTTTGTTTATTAGTTATATTTCTACTTTGTTGAAAAACTATCTGGGAACGCTGCGGAGCTAGAGAAGGATAGCCCTATCTTCTTTCTCGAATGAAAGACAAGGGGATAGCAGAACCAATGTTAAACAAATGCTGCCATTATAACGTGGACCTCCACAAAACCCCTATTCTCTCCTATTATATGAGAAAAGGATTATTATTATTATTTTAGAAATAAACTAAAAAATTCAAGTTTTCTAAAAATTACTAAACATTCTCCTCCTCCACTAGATTGGTTCTATCATAGAGAAACAATAGCGTGAATAAATATCCCATGGTATAGGAAATTTATGTCGCAACTTTTACTGTTATCTCAAGCTAATTACTGTCGATTATTATTAATTTTTACTGTTTTGTTGGGGTGAGAGTGTGAGAACGGCACAATTTGAGAGACTACCAGCGTCACACAGCCGCATAGGAAAGAACTACGTGAACTATCGGCTTGGGATAACAGTAAAAGTTGCGACATAAACGCCCTAAACCATGGGATATCTACTTATGCTATCGTTTCTCTATGGTTCTATTCTATTCCAAATTCAATTCAATTCTATCACAAATTAATAATAGACCTACTGGTTTGATTTGCTTCAGTGATAGATTTACTCAGTTACACCGTTACCGTACACTTAAACTATAAATGCTAGCGGAGAATAAAAGAGACCAGTAGAATATAATATTATATAGGACATAGAATCTTAGAAATGACTATAAAAAATATAATGAAATAAAACTTGAATTTAAAAAAACACTTTTGAAGTGAAAATACACTTACTTTTGTAGTGACGATCGTTTCGACCTGTTGTATGTCTGACTAGTCTGATCGTTTCATCAGACTCGTCTGATGATGACCAACAACAGGTCGAAACGATCGTCACTACAAAAGTAAGTGTATTTTCACTTCAAAAGTGTTTTTTAAAATTCAAGTTTAATTTTAACAGTGAAAAAGTATGGAAATACAATAGAATAATGAATAAATTCAACTTAAAATGCTAGCGGAGAATAAAAGAGACCAGTGAAGCATAGAAGATAGGACATAGAATCTTAAAAATGATTACATCAAATTGCCAGAGTGGCAAATTGAGCAATTTATTCTCCCTCCTGTACCAAGTTCAATCAACCAATCAGATTCGTTCCCAGAGAGCTAATAGAAGGAACACTTCAAGTGTCATGGAGAACAAGCGGGCAATTTTCTTTTATTGAATTTTCAGTGCTCTACAAATTTCATTTGATGTTCATTCCAATTCAAATGATTCAAATAATTTTCGAGTGATTCATTGTACAGCGTGATTATATTAAAATCAAACAGTTTTTAGGCTGTGCCTGTCGATCCTCCACCAAATTATTCTAAAAAAAATTGTTTATCATTGATTGAAGTAGCAGTGCCCAATCAATTTTATAAATGCATTTCAATCTTCAACTTGGTGCCAACCTAACAAAGTCAACTCAACCTGACAAAATTATTAATTTAGTTACCAGAACAACTGTTTCGAAGAGGTACTCTCTCTAGATTATAGTTCTATATTAACATATGGTATGGACATTTCAATTATAATTTTAAGATATTGGGATGAGAAGAATATACATGCTAAAAGACGAACTTTAAACCCTTAAAAACCACCCTTAGAGTTAAAATATTGCCAAAAGATTTCTTAGTGCGCCTCTAAAAGGCCAACTGAATATACCTACCAAATTTGAACGTTTTTGGTTCGGTAGATTTTTAGTTTTGCGAGTGAGTGAGTGAGTCAGTGAGTGAGTGCCATTTCGCTTTTATATAAAATATATAGATAATTGGGTGAGAAAGCTTCTGAAGCCTAGATACGTTTTTAGGAGTTGAAGAAGAGAAAAACTATTAAAAAAGCAAAAATCAATCTCTCTTCCAAATGTTATTCTTTAATTTTTTAAACGAGCGTTAGTGAGTTCCTACTTTTGTCTCAAGGCCAAAATCGTTATCTGTCTGTTTAGTTAGATTAACAAATAGATATTTTTAGATATAAACAGTTGGATTTAGGATAATCACACTAGATAATTATTATTCTAATGAATGCATTAAGAATGGTAAATTATGTTATGTGACTCATTTATTTATTTATAATCAGAATGAAGGCGATTTTAATAATACATTTTTTAAATTGAGATTAAATATTTCGTTAATTATATTTCTGTATTGTTAAAAAAACGATCTGGCAATGCTGTGGAGGTAGAAAAGGATAGCGCTATCTGCTTTGTCGAATGATAGACAAGGCTAGCAACACCAATGCTATTCAAATACTGCCATTATAACGTGTACCTTAGTATAGATAACTAAAGCCAAATTAAATTACTGTACCCAGGTACCCAAGTTTCAAAACTATTCAATTGACATTACAGCAATCAAACTCAAATCACAACAATTGTTTTATGAAATATATTTTTGCGATCATAAAGACAGACATAATCAGAATGTAGGTGATTTGAATGATTTTATATCAAGCTATGAGGAGCGAAACCTTAATTTATAAATATTATTCTAATAGATGAATGAAGAATGATAAAAATATACTCACCGCATCGTAATTGGAACCAAGGAGCGAGTCCTTGTTAACAGCTAGTATCATGTCACCAACAACCAAGCCGGCCTAAAACACATCACAAGAAGAATAAGACTTGAGTGGCTGCACAATCAATAGACTAATCTAACACTAACTATTCACTCCAACACTAATCTAACACTATTCACGTTCACCTAACAAACCGACACGTCATTCAATGTCATGTTTGCCATTAGTGAATAGCAGGCTCATTACAACGACACTTCAAGCCATAATGAACTTACAATATGAATAATGCATAAGTCAAGAGAAACGCTGCAGCTCTATTGTATGTAATACACACAGCACAAGTTCTGGAAACAAGTATTGATAGTCGGCAAATTTGATTGCCTACATACCTACAAGAAAAGAAAAACGTTCAGTTCACAGTATTTATTGATCAAGGATTATCTACACAATTCATTCAGGGATATGAGGAGACTACAAATCCCTATAGATATAGGCCTACATGAGCATAGTGTTCTAATCTTTACAGTCTTTAAATAAAGACTCCCACCAGCGAGCAAGTTTTACTTTTGCTGGTGGTGCCATGGCGAATTATTGTTTTGTTAAGGAAAAAAATGTATTCTTATTCATAATAATCACTTGTTAAGAATTTTTAACGAAATTGTATTTTGTTTTTTATAGCAATAAATTTGATTTCATTTGATAGTATGAGAATGTTGAATTCTGATTGTTCACATGTTACAAACTGGCATAATGAAATGATTACTCTAATTTTATGAAGTACTAGCTTACCCGGCGAACTTCATACCGCCAAAAAGTCAATGTATCTCATGTCACACTTGACTTTATTTGGTGAATCATGAAATTTATCTATTTACAATCAATATTTTCATTCACATCTCAATACGGACTTCCTATGTGCTTAAAACTACCGTTTTAATACCAGTAAACAATTTTATCACAGAGTGTCGTGTTTATTACAGCTGGTGAGTTTAGATGCTAAATCATATTATCACAACATGATCTTCCCGTTCTACGTTAGCCGCTCGGCCGACAATTTTGAAAACAGGTCTGTAAAATGGATTATTATATAATATTATTAATTATTATTAGCCCTCCTATTAAAATTTCTGGTCAGAAACCATCCCCTATAAAAACTACTATATAAACTACAATAGTATACAGTAATTAGAATACGGTCGTCGCGCGGCTAGAATCGTACAGTCGTCGCTTAGGAATTGGACCTTAAGAATCAGTAAAACATTTATTTTTGACGTACTAAACCATAAATTATTCATTCATTCAGGGTATCAACAAAAAATCGTCAAATCTAGTTTTCTGGTATTCATGTAGATAATCCAAGAATCTGTACTGAAGACATACGAAACTAACAGAAAATACAAAATATTTCAAGAGTCTGAGCTTCAATTCTATGAATATCTTAAATGTACCGCATTCTTAAAAACGTTCACATTAACATATTTAGTACCTTTGTGAGTTATTTTACTCATTTTCTAGTTTTTATGGGAACAGAATTCATAATTTAGGTTGAATTTGGATTGTAAGATATCTCATTTTAATATTTTATTCTCCTTTCTAATTGGCATTTTGATCATTAAAAAAGTATACCGTATTCTTTGAATAATTGATTGCTTGATTCTTTATTGATTCATACATTAAGTACATCATCAAAATGATAAGGAGAGAAAAAATAAGGTATCCTTGTGCTATTCCTCTCCCAAATTTAGATAACATTTAAATTTTTGATAACATTATATCTTGCACGTCTTGCACGTGTTTCGATTTCAGAGTAGGCAACATAACTCAGCAGTAGCTAATAAAATAATTTATTCATTCATACTTTATAATATAATCGTATACATCGAAGGATAATGTCATGAGTATAGTGAGGTCCACGTTATAATGACAGTGGATGAAGATAGAAGAATAGCGATTCCGATTCTCTGCATTAATCAATCATATTTCTAATTTCTACACTGTCAAAAACATAATTGTCACCGTTGTGGACCTAGAAAAGGATAGTACCACCGGCTTTGTCGAATGATAGACAAGAATAGCAAAACCAAAGTTTTTGTGTAGTTGAGAAGTTGATATTGTGGTAATTATTCATATTGACAATTTCTTAGTCTTTTTTCATTCAAAACCAAAGTTGATCAAATACTGTCATTATAACGTGGACCTCACTATAGCATCATTTTCCTTTGTCAGTCATAATAAAATAATATGATTATGTTTGCATGATTGTCAGTTTAAAGAATACATTTCAATTTTCACTTCTTCTTGGTATATTCTCACTTAATCTGACAGACAACCATCTATCCTCAAAGTTATGGACTGATTACTTCTATTCTTGTGGATGTCCCAATTATATTATCTAATTGTACCTGAAAAAAATATTTCTACTAAAACAATTAAGCAATCATAGTTGACATTTCTACAACTATGAAACAATATTTTTAAACGTTTACTGTGGCTGCTTACATACCGTACTACATACAGAGAGTAACCTGGTGATGTTGAATCTATATAATATATATTAAAGTGAGTGATATGCACGCAACTAGCAACAACTAATTTGGATTGGGATTTAAAAATAAAATAGAGTGGATTTTTTGACAATTCCTCAAGTCTCTTCAACTAATTTGGAGAAGCTTCAGTTTCTGTCGTGTTATCATCAGTTTACTTCTGTATGTGAGCAGTCTTAAAATGTACCAAGGCACCAGCTTTTTTGAATAATGTTTGTTTTTAAGACCCGAACACACATACATTTGTATGAGACTCCTGTCATACAGCGTTCCGGTCCGACTCCGATTATACAGGCGGATGGCAGCGAAACAGATAATGGACTAGAATGCGGAAAGTCTCTCACCGTCATACAAACCCTTGTATTACCACCACCCCTTCACTCCACATAAAAATCGGGCATGAGTCGGATCGGAACGATGCATGGCAAAGTGTGTCCCAGCCTTAGCAATGAAATATCGGACATGAGTCGGGTCAGCCTTGATATGCAATCATACTAATATACAATCTGATGTTCTACAGTTTATTATTTAGAGAATCTATTTTGAATTCATCTCATCAGACCAATTTTTGCTTTGAAATCATGGACTTGTTTTACTCTTCTGAAATCTTTACACCTTTTCTGCTTGTATTCGAGAAAGTATAAATTCAACTCAGGAAACCACCAATTATTGAATTTGAGACTAGACACTTGTAATTGAGATAACGTCAGATGTAAATGAGAGTAGTCAATAGTATTTGAGAACACATCATAAATGTAATTTATTGAGAATAGTGAATTGTATTTGAGGAGTGTCAAATGTAAATGAGAAGATTTCAATTGAAAATAATAAAAACGATCACCTGATTTTTTTATCCCATTTATCAATTACAATTGACAACTTCTCAATTTAAAATGATAATTTCTGGAATTGAAATTATACTTTCTCAAATACAACTGGAAAAGGTGAAGTTATTCTAATCAATCATTCGATGTCATCGGTGTTTGATAATTTCGAATAATTATCCACTGTCTTCTTCTACTTCGTCAACCAGAATTTCTAGCCCAATCGCTTCCTTCAGACCATCAAGGTAAGTTAGATCCTTCAAATTACTTTCAATTTATTCATACATCAGGAGAAACTAGGTGAGTTTGTGAATTTCTCAAATCATTCTACTCAACAGTTAATGTCGATGTTTCTAAACATTCACATCTCCTCAAACACTAAAAATTCCCTTTGGTGCTTTGAAAGATCACTTATTTGATTTCCATGTGAAATTTTCAATTTTTCAAGGACGATGCTCTGGTCCTGATGAGAAATGATCATTCATAAACCAACAATTTTAGGCGAGTACAAATCCGTGGGAAGTAATTTCTCATGACTAACTTATAGCGGATTCTTTGGCAGCCACCCTTGTAATGATATAGCGGAGAAAACTGAGCTTATAAAAATGATTGGAGACAGTTTTGTCTGCTGGGACACTCAATTCAAACAAAACATTTTAATCGTCAAAACTTATCAAAGCATTTACCTCAAAGCTCCATCTCTCTTGCCAAATTAGATTCCTGTTCTTTTATGATCATTGCATTCGTCTGTATTCCAACATGCTTCCTTATTTATTCTTCTACATTGCATCAGAATGGTGGTTAAAGGTAGGCGCACACAGATCGTCATCGGACGGACGGCACGCATCGGGTGATTAGATTTGATGCATTGTTTTCAATTGAAGTGCGCATCCCTCTACGATGCGGATAGGTATGCGCAATCCAATTGAAAACAATACATCAAATCTAATCGTCCGATCTGTCCGATGCGTGGCATCCGTCCGATGACAATCTGTGTGCGCCTGCCTTTAAGGGGCACAATACATTTTTCTTCCTTTTTTTCAGGTTTATATAGATATTTTTGGCATACTCTACTGTAATTCGTACACATCTATTCTTCTTTCAAGTGACGGTAGAAATAAATCTGTTGTTCAAAATCTGTGATGCTGCTTAAACTCTACACTTAATTATTATAATCTAAGGGCCACTGCTAACAAATATGTAACCTATAACACTAATATTGAATGTATAAGGAGGCAGTTAATTAACATAGGTACTAAAAAAATAAACCTCATTCCAAATCACTTTCTCATGGACAATAAGATCAGCGGAAAAATTAAACTGGATATAAAAAACTGGACATACAGTAATTTCTTCTTCCATTTAGATAATATATGACTCGAGATTTCTGCTCCAGCATTGTTTTTTCATTTTTCAGTGGACTCGCTTACCTTTATTTTGAGTACCTATTCCTCTGTTTTCTTCCTTCCCCCCATTTCTCCCTTACCTTTTTCCCTCATTACTTCTCTTCTCTTCTTTGCCTGCCTATTACATGGGAAACCACAGTTGGCTAGGTATCTTCCTCTCTTTTTTTTCTCTCCTCCAACACACCCAACCACAAAGCCCATGGTTTTTTATATTTGTAACATTTTATTGTGTTTTATTTGTTTCAAATTCTTTGTAATTTGGGTTTGTCTTGTTATGTGTGTTTTTAATAAATTGAAAAAAAAAATTGAATGATGAAGTTTTGAATTTTTTATCAAATTATCTTGTTTTTCAAACCATATTATCTTTGTGTGTTACTGAAAATGATGTTTTTCATTCTGAATTCAAATATTATCTTGTTTTTCAAATCATATAATCTTTGTGTGTTACTGCAAATTATGTTTTTCATTTTCACTCATTCAAATACGCTTCCAATGGAGATCTGATCCAATGTCAGTAAATATGTCTGAAAAGATTGAACAGTTTGATTCTTGACTTCTAGTATTCCAAGAATGGTATCGATAAAACCAAATTCAAAATTTAAAATGTAAAATTTCTTCATTTTTATTATTTTTAAAAAAGATCATGAAGCTTATTCATGTTTTATGTTAGACGGAGTCCGCTTCAGCTCAGTTACTGTGTCTCCAATCTCTATCTCCATAATCTTTCCCATCAAGAGATCGAGTTGACGACTGCTGCCATGCTGTCATGAACACACCATAGGAGGCTTCACAAGCAGACTGATGCTACCTTAAATCTGCCTTCGAAATGATTTCTCTGTAGTGGTACTCCACCCCAACCCAACATTATACTTTCTACAGTATGACATTCTTCTGCTTGTTTATAGAGACCAAAATATTATAATTGAGAAGAAGAGAATAAATTATAATTGAGATGCGAAGACTCAATTATAATTCAGATGCACAATAGTCATTGCAATTGAAAGATACAAATTTGTTTCCTTTTCAATGTATATTGAAAGTTGCATTTCTCTCACATTTTAAACCGAAATCTGTAAAATTAGCCTTTGTCAGAGCGCTCTCCATTCACTTCATTTACAATATTAACTTTATTCATTCATGCATACAATAAGTTCATCATCAAAATGATAGGGAGAGCAAAGATAAGGTAACCTTGTGCTATTCCTCTCTTAAATTTGGATAAGGTTACACATAGTACGAAATAGGTTAAGTCTTGTAGTTCTTCACAATACAAAAATTTCAATCATTAAATATGTTCACAATAGTTATTTGTGCAACTAGTGCGCAAAGTGCCACTTTGCTGCACCGAAAGAAACGTTTACGCACGAGCCGTAGGCGAGTGCGGAATGATGGTTTCTTGAGTGCAGCAAAGAAACTTTGCGCACGTATTGCACATTAAATTTTTCCTACAGTTACCATAGAATGTGAAAAGTCAGCAATAGACGGTGAACATGTCCTATACCAAATAAAATGTTTGTTTGTGTAAATCTTTAGTATTTTTAATGTTGATAATAAATATTGCAACCATTCCACAACAGAATTGTTCCAAATTCAGTGTAAATGATAATAGAATGAATATTAAAACGTTATATGAGATTCAATTATAATGATACTTTATCTACAAGAAGTCATCAGCAAGTGTAGAAAAGGCCATATCACTTGTCTGGATATGTTTTTGAGCCTTTAATGAGCCTCACAAACGTTATACTTCACCCGTGACTAACAGTTTAATATTCTTCTATCCGAAAACACAAAAGTTTTGCAGCAAAACTTTGCTTATACTTATACGGTGCCCATTGATTTGTTTTATTGATTAATTTGTCTATGTGATCAAAGCTGTAAGCTTATGTTTTAATTTTTCTATTAATGTAAATAAATAAATAAGCTAATATGCCAAGGACTGATTAAGGATTAGGCTAGTGATCAGCCCTCAGGACAGACTTAAGTCTAACCTGACCAATCTATGAAATTTTCATGTGTACTATTTATTCCAGTTCCAAATATCCTCAAGTTTGAGTCTGAATGATATATTATACTGTATATTAGTGTAAAAATATAGTTTCAGCTTGTTTTATTTTTTGTAAATACATGAGTAAACTTGTCAATAATTAGATCTTTCTGCTTTTCTGGCCAAGCGCTCAGTAGCCTACCGCATGTAACGTAGGTATATGCCCCAGTAAGGTTATACTGCATTCTTTAAAACGTGATTAAATTATATTATATAGACAGTACATTTACCTGAAATGCTGAACTTCAATCATTCAAGTCACTGTTGAGTAAACAGGATATTATTGTAAATCCAGTGTTTTTGATTACGGGATTTAATGAGCTCTATTCTGTATTCTGAATTGAATTCTGCTTCTTATTCATCAACGGCATTCATTGAAGTTGTTCTACGAAAATGTGAGTAGATATTTTACGGGGAGTTGAAAAACTGAATAACTTTTTTTGAAGTGTAAATATTTATGTTTCAAACCTAATGGATACATTATTGTTTTGAAAATATAACAATCACAGCTTTAGTATCACTAACACGAGTAACCTAACCACAAAAGTAAATAAAGCTATAAAAATACTTGATTCCTTGATCATAAAAATGGTCGATAAATATTTCCAATGTATTCCAGTTGCAAAAAATAGGCATCTCACACATAAAAAATCGTTTATGATAACTTGAATAGAAATAAAATACTGATATTGAATACTATCAAAACTTCTTGTTTATTTACTGTTCATTAACCAATATCTCACGGTAATAATCAGCTGTTTTACAAAAATTTCCAGCCATCAAAATATTCAGGTTTACCAACATTTCTTTTACTTTGCCGCACTCTACCGTCATAAAGCATGTTAACTATTTTGTGTTGTTATGTTGCAAATTTGGAGTGCGGCAAAGTACTTTGCCGCACTCAAATCTACATTCCCGCACTGGGTGTGGGAATAAGGTATTTTGCGTACTATAATTGATGCGGGAATGAGCACTTTTTCGGGTAACTGTAGGAAAAGTAGATTTTCATATTTAGATTCTTCGAAACCAAAAATAGAACGAGTATTCCATATTATTATCACTAAAATAGGAAAGATTCCTTAAAATAGTAAAGAAGATAGTTGTCAATAAGTAATTAGAAACAGATAGTCGATTAGTCAATAATTTAGTATCCGTAGATGGATTCTCCTATCTCTAAATCTGTAATGAATTTCCCAAAATTTTCCATTCTCAATTCTTATCCGATTTCGTTGTCACATCTACATTTCAATTAATGAGAAGTCTTTAAAGAGTAAGAAAGTCTTGTGATATATTATTTGATACAATATCAAAATGTTCATAACAAGATAGTTTTTTAATGGGAAAGATAATTTCACATCAAAACTTGTATTTGAAGCAGTAAATTCGCTTCCATGATAGTGCAATATAAAATCATAGAGAAAAGTTAGCATAAGAAGATATCCCATGGTTGCTCATGTTCCAAATTTCACTCTCAAGTCCTTGTAGTTCTTTTTCGTGAAGCTATGTGACGCAGGTATTCTCTCATACTATGCCGTTCTTACACTCTCACCCGGCCAAAAAAGTAGTCGACAGTAATCGGCTTTAAATTTAGAGCATAAATATGATGGGATATCTTATATCTTTTCTCTAATGATAGAACGTACATTTTGAATTCATAACTCGGTGTACTCGTATAATATTCCACAACAAAGCTCTCAATTCATATCGGAGCGATATGGTATTACAGCAATTGAAATAAATCTTTCATGAATATTTATTGAATGAATTCAGTGAAGGGGCACGTTCCGCTATTGAATTCTCAATGCAACGACACCAGATGTTCATTTTTGAGCACAGCTTTCTGTTCCCACATCATATACAGTAAACTCGAGCCTACACGGATAAAAAAGCCTTTTTCTAAGCATAACCACACACAGTCTTTCATTTTTCGCGTACTTTTTCAACTTTCATGGGGATAATCTTCGTTGCGCCCCAACAGTGAAGAACCACTTTTGAATTCCTTCTGAGTGATACGTCTCTGCAGCTTAGGCTACCTAACTTATTCTGCTACGGATTCAGAAAAAAAAACATTCTTAGAACATTGTATCTTTATTTTTTCAGCTTCGCTGTACAGTTCCGTTTCAAAAATAAAATAATCTACTCTCTCAACTTCAACAAAAAAAGTTTCTCTTGAAAAATCGACTATTAGTTTAAACTAGAATTTAGTTCTATTTAGATAAGTTGACAGGATTGATTTGAGATATTGAAATGATCTTTCGAGACTATTGTTCCCCAAATGGGAACAATGATTTTTCAGGTGCCTGAGAACTTTTAGTGATTAGAATTGATGAAAAGGTGTTTATTAGTGGTGTATCAATCTATATTGATAGGACATAAATTACACACGTATGGGCTAATCGATAAAACTTCTTATACCAATATGTATAAGAGTTCTGTCCTACAGATCAATTGATTTTAGTAAATGATGTAAAGTGAATCTAGCATTTAGATGGCCCGACATGAAATAGTATTTCAGAATAAGTTCTTGTTCCTAATAATTTTAGTAAAAATAATTGCATTCAGAAATACTCATTCTAACTTAATTATATTTGGTCGATCCGCCATCAAATTACCAATAAGGCTACTATTAATTGTCAAGGAATAAAGAAAAATTCAAGTACCCTTTATTTTAAATTTTTCATCATTCATGTAATTTTCATTAAGCATCATTCATGAAGCATTTTGAGAGTAAAAAATTATAAAAAGGGTACTTAGATTTTTTATTTTCATTTCTTGATCAATTCAACTGTTTTAAAATAACTAACAATAGTTTGGTTTTTGTACGATAGCCATGAATGGCTAACGTTATTTGGTTTCTGGTTTTGGGTAATTTGGTTTTTGTATGAGAAAAATACTTATACTAAAGTATACGTATACTTTGGTATACGTATATTCTAAGAAAGTTTACTTTGATTACAATTGATGTGCAATTATTGTATAAATTACGAATTATATATTGAATAAAGATTCTGACCTGTTCAGCTGCACTGCCCTCCTGAATGTCTGATATGAAAATGCCTTGCCCCACCTCGGTGTGGCGACCCTCTATTATCATGATCCCGAGACCCTGTCCAGTCTGAAAGAAACCAGAAAATCATCAATTCACTAACACTCCATATTTAAACAACTTCATAAGTTTCAATTTATGGAAGGATTCATACATAATTATAAAAAGTATTACATCGATGAATAATTACTTCATATTCAAACAGCATTAGGTGTTTCAATTCGTGTAAGGATTCATAAATAATATAAAATTAGTAACAAAAGGTTTTCAAGAATATAAATCCAAGTGACCCAACTAACGTTCTATGTTGTTGGGAAGGTAATGTTGTGATAAATATCCATATCAAATGAAAACGACATGATATCGTCAAAACCACTAATAATCCAGTGGTTTTCAAGTAATTTCATCTGATATTGACCCAACTCCTCTCCCTGATGATTTTGATTTCTACATCACTTGTGGTAATCGAATTTTTATTGGATGACGATGAATATATTATTAGACTTCATCTTACTACATAAGGCCCAATACACACTGAAGTGAGGTGGCGGTGTCGAGGCGCTGACTTGGCACTGACTTTTCACCACTTCTATGCCACTCCTATAGTTATTTGTGCAACTAGTGCGCAAAGTGACACTTTGCTGCACCGAAAGAAACGTTTACGCCCGAGCCGTAGGCGAGGGCGGAATGGTTTCTTGAGTGCAGCAGAGGAACTTTGCGCACGTATTTCACATTAAGTTTTTCCTACAGTTACCATTGAATATGAAAAGTGGCTAATTATGGGTAAAATTGCCTGAAATCCATCAAATGTTTTTCTGTGTAATTTTATTATTGATAAAAACCTTAATTTATTGTCAAATTGAATAAAAATGTTGTCCTTGGTTATAATATCTAATACTAATAATTAGCGCGTTGTGCTTGGTTGCACCTCTGCTCACTATAGCAGCCCAGTCACTGTTACCAACTTCATTTTGATTTTGCTGCACTGTTGCTCCATATAACCTACTAAGTATTTTGCGTTGCCATGTTGAAAATCTGGAGTGCAGAAAAATTTTTCCCGCACTAGAGCGGAAAAGTGATTCTTTGCGTTCTGTAATCAGTGCAGCAATGGCCACTTTTCAAAGTAACTGTAGGAAAAATAATAAACATATGGTCCAATGCAAACTGGAGTAGCGTTTCGCCAATCCACTTCATGAAAGCTCATCGAATATCCATCTAGCTGTTTACCCTGTTGTCAATATTTGCAGTAGCAGAAGTCTTCGGGGTGATTTACAGCATTTAATTGGGATTTTCGTTTAATAATAATTATTCATTAATTAGCATTTGAGCAAATGAACTTCCATTTCATTTCCATCTGTAAGCCACTTCTGTTTGCATTGAACCTTATGTTTGTATGGAAGCACAGAATACAAAAGCTTATGGAAGCACATTATAAAAGTTTTCTCTGATGGAAGCTATAAAAGTCACCGCCTCGTCACTTCGGTGTGAATTGGGCCTTAGAGGGTATTTTTCGAGAAACAAATAAGAGGAGAAAAAATCACGATCAAGTTCAAATGTTCGACCAATAATTATGGGATTTGTAAACGTTCTGAACCAACCCAGAAATCAGATTTCATTGATGAGGTGATAAGATTGCTTCAAAAGCTACTTGATACGATTCCGAAAACATGACATCCTGAAGAGATCAGGAGCACGGAATAAGGAAACCATGGTGTTCTCTACTCCGTGTCAGGAGCCTGTAGCATTGCTTTTGAGAATAGAAATAACTAACATTGAAGTTTACAATTTCACGTGGACCAATTCAAAATCCAGCTCAAGTCAGTTTCACACACATAGGATTTTGGACGTTCGATTTTTTCCGTCCTTATAAATTCTACCAGATTGAATGGAACTTGACAAACACATGATATGTTCAGAAACAAAATATTATGCGCTTGACAATTTATGCTCAATCTAATAGAATTTATAGGGATGGCAAAAAATCAGACGTCTAAAAATCGATGTGTGTGTAACTGGCATTACACAAGCCCTCGAATATTTTTCGTTACATATTTCTATCCAGTTTACTAGTGATATATCAATAATATCAAGTAAACAAGTCATCGGCGTTACTATCCTCGTATAACGAGGGAGCCTTCAACTACATTACAGGGCTCAGAAATTTTATAAACTCTTTTCAAATGTTATAAACCACTCTCTCCAATGGATGAAATTGATTTTTTACTAATCTAGAAATAGATTATCCTATGATTAGTAGGTTATAGTTGAAAACTGTTTATTCGACACTTATCTCCACAAATAGATTCAATACATAAAAATTTAATTTCGAAAAATAATATACATCCATGGATACTATAATGTGGAGATAATTGAAACATCAACTAAAATGATCAATTCTATTAATAAGTATCACAGAATACGACAAATATAAAATACATGCAGATAACATCAATTCAGAGCAATCAGATTAGTTCCAATCCAATTCATAACAATATTTGAAAAAATGAAAACAGTAAGTTACTCAGAATCATGGCATTAAAAGCAAAATCCTCAACAATTCAACACATAACTAAACCTTATCCTACGGAGTTTAAAAATTTATGCGAACATTTGTGGTATGTACAATGAGTTTGAACTAAATTTCATTCTAAAGACGTGTCCACACTGAACAAATGTTCGACATACATGTTCGGCAAACATGTTTGTTGAAAGGCTCAGGGAGAAACATTTTAAAAAGTTGGGACAATCGTTGTTTGTCAAACAAAAAATTACTGTTTCCCAAACATTTTCAGTGTTAATAAAACCTGTTCTCCCCGCTTACAAATGTTTTGTTTGGTGAAGCGTCCACACTGGCCACGGGCAAACATTGTTCGTCAAACATAAATTTGCCCAAACTGTTTCAACAAAAATGCTCGTCGAACATTTGTTCAGTGTGGACACGGCTTGGACTGGATTGAATGAGGACTTCCTATATACCGGACCTGCGCCGACAAAAAAAAATGGCGGCCTTAGGTGGTGGCCTGCATTGATATTTTAAATGGGAACTAAACAAACTAAGATTTCGACGAACTGAGACGCTCTCTAACAGCTGATTAGTGATTTTTTCTCAGTAGGAATTCCTATAAGACCACCACATATGGCGGCCATTTTTTTTAGGCTCAGGTCCGGTAGTATATAGGAGGTCCTGATTGAATCCATATCAAGTCTCGTTCGTTACATTGGCCCATATGAATAAAACCAGAGCAAATGCTCATGAGCAAGAGCATGGAGCATAAGGTTTTGCTCATGAGCAAAAGGTAGAAGCAAAAGCATTTGCTCATTTTTATATGAATAAGCTTTACCTTATACTCTTACCTTATGCTCCTGAACTCTGGAGCAAATGCTCACGTATTTTAAAGATTTTTCATCAGCTGATTCGCTTTTGTAGCCTTACTTTGTTTTTATAGCTCACGGAAGCGCTAAATATGCAAGAAGGGTGTACCGCTTGTGTTTGCGTCGTCTGCTCTGTTTTCTATTTATGAATAGAGTTTTAGGTTAGTTAAGTTTAAAATTTTGAAATAATAGCGTGAAAAAATGTCATCTCTATAATAATTTACAGCATATTCTTATAATATCAATAGCCTTCTTATAATCGTCTACACTCTCATCTTCTTAAATGCCTATTTCCTATTTTGTGATGGCTATCTTTATAACATGTAGCTATGTTCTGTATTTATTCTTTTGTAGGGATAATGGTGATAAGTATCATGGTTGCATCTAAAAAGAGTTTTATAGTTCTCAACTATTGGTTGTGATCGTATCTGGTATATTTTCCTCTTCCTCATACGAATTAGTTGAGCCATTTTACTATGAGCAAAAGGTGATAAGCTGCTCTAGACTAGACTCACCTTTTTTGAAGCATTTGCTTCAAAAGTTGAGCAAATGCTCTGGTTTGTTCAAACAATTTTGAGCAAATGCTCAAACTATTTTTTCGATGAGCATGAGCAAATGGTTTTGCTCACGTTTATTCATAGAAAATGAAGCAAATGCTCAACTATTCATATGGTCCACTGTGGTTATTTTTGAGTTCAAGCGTCCAGCTGATTAAATTCCGTTTACGCTTCGACTGTGCAAACTTAATAGGGCCCTGATTGAACCCTTAATAGTTTTTCTAGGAGACATTCAACAATAGAAAATTGCAAACTGACAGACAATTCTAGTCTATTAATCCTGAGCCCTTAATAGTTTTTCTAGGATACATTCAACAATAGAAAATTGCAAACTGACAGACAATCCTAGTCTATTAATTCTGAGCCCTTAATAGTTTTTCTAGGAGACATTCAACAATAGAAAATTGCAAACTGACAGACAATCCTAGTCTATTAATCCTGAGCCCTTAATAGTTTTTTCTAGGAGACATTCAACAATAGAAAATTGCAAACTGACGGACAATCCTAGTCATGTTGTCACCAGAAAATTTCAAAACAAGTAAGAGAGTGAGAAGAGCATTAATTTTAATTAAGTCGAGAAACTTGCTCTATCTGTTGGCAAAAGAGCTGAGTAGTTCTTCAGAAAGAGTTTGAGAACTCTTATACAAGAGTGAAGTACAGCACGTATGCCCCCCCCCCACCACCTTTCCAGCCCACCGTGTCTCCTATTCTCCTTCATTTGTGTCAACGAGGTTACAGGATGAAGAGATAATGAATGAAGTGAGTTGAGATGCTGCAACGGCTACTGCAATGACGGCTACTATTGGAGGCTTTCCACGATAATGAATTCATAAAAGTGACAAAGATAATATCTCTCACTGAACATTCTGACAATGAGATTACCCCATTTTTTGCTGAGGGTAATGCCCACATGAGCTTTAGGCTTGTGCGTGGGTAGTGAGACGGATGATGATGATGAGATATTATTTTAGTAGAAAATACAACTTTTTTGTTTTTATTTCATAATAAAAAGTAAATTCGTATGGATTTTGTTGGTGGGGAATCCCTTGCGGGAAGGTCCCATCGCCTAATTATATTATTAAAACCGTCAATGGGCCTTATCACTGTCATACTTCAGCCGGGACTGACAGTTAACGTACCCATCCGACAACTCGGGAGTGATCTGGTTAAAAAGCTTTGGATCGTCCAAAAATGAGATCAGCGGAATCGCTTCGCTCGCCTGCATTTTTCATTTGAGCATGCTTCATTCCATCAGAAAGTCAAAGTACTGAGAAAACGAAGAAAAGCTGAGAAAAACGTTGGAAAAACGCTGATTTTGGGCGTATCTTTGATGAAATATTAAAGTCACCAAATCACAAATTTTTAGACTCTAGCTAAACCTGTGTAGCCTACCAAATTTGAACAATTTCTGTTTATTACTTGATGAAAGAACTGAGAAAACGCAAAAAAATTTGGCGTATCTTTGGCGTTATTTCAAATTCCTTCTAACACAACATTATTACACCCCAGCTGAGCTTCTGTAGTAAATTTGAACATTTTCTGTTCATTTGTTCTCAATAAAGCTTAGAAAACGCTAAAAATCGCTGGAAAAACGCAGATTTTGGGCGTATATTTGGAATTTTTTTCAAATCCGTTCTTAGTGCGCCTCTAAAGGGCCAACTGAACATACCTACCAAATTTGAACGTTTTTGGACCGGTAGATTTTTAGTTCTGCGAGTGAGTGAGTGCCATTTCGCTTTTATATATATATATATATATATATATATATGAGGAGGTGAGAGTCAAAACTCACATGTTCCAAAAAATGCGAAATTGAGATGGCACTGTCATCTTGTTCTTCTTCTTGAGCTAAACATTGCTATGCTATTGGTTTACAACAAAACCAGCTTGTTCTTATTCAAATTTAATGACAAAAAGTGAGGTTAGTAGCAAAACTCACATGATCCAAAGGAACATGTAAGTTTTGATGCATAACGGCTACTAGCAGGTCATGTGATCACTTTCGACCAATCGTGCGCCAGCTATCTGCTCTTTGTCCGTCTGTCGTCTGCTTTGAGTGGGATACAAAGCTGATAGTTTGTGATTGTTAGCAGTAGTTATTGATAGAATTCTTCTAATTTCTACTCCATTCTACCAATTATTAGTTCAGTAATGGAAGAGTTTGTAGTTCCAATCAAAGATGGTGAAAAACCAACAAAGAAAACTCCTGACAAAAGTACATGGAAACGCACGAAAGAAAAGATTGCCAGGTAGGTCTAACCTCACTTTTCTTATACTGTTTTAATAAAATTTAATGTTTGAGTTATACACTGTCAAAACTGATCAGAAGGAAACAATTTTTACAAGAAGGTAAAATTTGTTTCTTTCTGTTCCAGACACAAGCCATCACAGATGCCAGAATTCCCCAAATGCAACCACTTTACTGGGGCATTCCAGTGCCGCACATTAACAATGAGAGACGTACAAAAATTCCATGGTTTATTCTACAAACGCCCGGAACGCCAACACCAAAATAATTTTATTCTTCGAAATGTGGAAATAAAGAACGTTCAGAGGAGGAGATCAAGAGAACACAAAACTAAAGAAAAATCACAACTACTGAGGACTACAAAATATTTCGTCAAAACTACAGCAGGAGATAAAGTGCCAGTCTGTATGAACAGTTTTTTATCAATTCTAGGCGTATCCCGATTTCGTGTCAATAATATCACAAATGAGTTGAAAAAAAATGGTGAAGTAGTTGAAAGAAGAGGAGGGTTTCGCAAGAAAGAGAAGTACTCAACACAAAAAATCAGTATTATGAATTTTATCAACACATTGAAATGTGTTGAATCTCACTATTGTAGGGAGAGAAGCTGCCGAAAGTATCTTCCCAGTGATCTTAATGTAAAAAAACTATGGAGAATTTACTCATCAAAAAATAAAAACTTGGCAGTAAAACTATCCTTTTTCCGAAAGATTTTCAACACACAATACAATATTGGTTTTGGCACGCCAAGAACCGATGTATGCTCTACGTGTTTAAGCCTCAGAGAGAAAATCAAATGTGAAATGGATGCTGTGAAGAAAAATGAGCTCTTAACAGAAAAACGGGTACATCGTCTGCGCTACAAAGCATTTTACAAAAAACTTCAAGAAAAAGACAATGACATCTTAATATTGTCATTTGATTGCCAAAAAAATTTGGCACTTCCTAAGATACCCGATCAATCAACATACTACAGCCGCCAGTTCTATTTTCAGAATTTTACAGTTGTGAAGGGACACAGCAGAGGGCCATTGAACCCTTCAACAGTAACGTCCTACTGTTGGACTGAGAATGAGTATTCAAAGGACTCCAACCTTATTTCATCATGTGTCTTTGACTGTCTGCGAAGTACTGATTTGACCTTATATAAAAAAGTGAGACTGATCTCTGATGGTTGTGGGGGTCAAAATAAAAACTCTATCCTTGTAGCCATGTGTCACTCATGGCTCTGGTGTTTTGCACCCAACAACATAGAAGAAGTTGAATTGGTTTTTCCGGTAACAGGCCATAGCTTTTTACCCCCAGATAGAGTTTTTGGAAACATTGAACGTAGAATGAAAAAGATTGAAGAGATCATCAAGCCTGAGGATGTCGTGAAAATAATATCCGAATATGCAATGGTGAAGAGAGTTGGTATTGACTGTGAGGTGGGGGACTTTCGTAAATTGGCACGGTCACAATTTAAAAACCTAACGAGCTGGAACTTCCAAATTTCTCAATCCAAAAGAATAATTTTCAAAAAGGCAAAACGCACTCCCAACATTCTCACAAGGGGAGAAAGTACTTACCGGACAGATTTGGGGAAGAGCCAGGTCCTTACAAAGAAAGGAGTGTTAATGAATGGATTGAACCCTGACATAATCGAGAAGAAGAACTTGGTGTCACTAGAAAAAAAGAAGGATGTTGAAAAACTCCTTACAAATCATTTTGGAGCGAATTGGAGAGAGAATCAACAACTTGAGTTTTACCGCAGCATTATTGATAACACCTCTGCTGAACCTGTTCCTGAAGAAGAAGTTTGTGAATTTGTGGATGGGTGTTCTAATTTGATAATCTGAATTAAATACTGGAGAAAATTACTAAACCAAAATGATTTTATCAAAATGACCAATCAATTTTAATCAAAATAATTTTTCATGATGATTGTCATCATAAACACTATTTCTATTATTGTGAATCCTTTTATCTAGCATTTTTCCACTTTTATATTAAACTTCATAATAAACAAGCTCAAATTTTTATTGTCTAGGTTTATTATTGTTATTCTAAACCCAAAAAATTTCCTCTGAGATGTTTTGGCAGTGTATAAAAATATATAAATTCTTCTGAACTTGCAATAATTCATGTAGTTTTTTTTTTAACAAAAGTAACTATCAGATCACCTATTGACTATTTTTAAGGGTTACACTTCAAAACTCACATGTTCCAAGTCACTTATTTGCAAAACCAACATGTTCCTAGAGTTGTCATCAAAACTCACATGATCCAATTTTTAAATTCATTTTTTAACTATTTATAACATTTTTCAATCTATGAGGCCTGAAAATATCATATCTGTGGCAGATTCTACATGTAACAAAATAGTCCATATAAAAAAAAGATAAGTGGCATATTAGATCTCAGTTTTCTGGAATTTACCAAAATTTAACTTTTGGGAACATGTGAGTTTTGACTCTCACCTCCATGGAGTATTATAGTTCACTCCCGTGGGTCTGTGCATTCGCGCCATTTATTCAGACTGAACTTGATTTGAGGTTATGTATTGAAGTTGGCGCCGTTTCTGTTGTGAATGGAATATTATTGTCTAGTCCTTGTCTGTCAGCTGTCTGTTGTCTGCAGACAGTGCAGAGTGAAAGTGATATTGTGTTTTGTGTTGTTGTGATTGTGTCAAAATGTCCAAAAAGATTATTCAAGCAGTGATAAATTTTTGAATTCAACTTTGAAAGGTAAGTCAGTTATAGAATTATAACTTGTACTTGAATTATTATAATTACTTGTACTATTTAGCTTGCTTCTTTTACAATTATTTCCTTATGAGATTTAGTAATGCTTTAAGGTTATTAACATTTTGAAACGAAATCAAGAATAAAACACATCAAAAGTAGAAATTAAAAGTAAACCGCATCACTACTCACAGAGTGTATGTAATTGAGTGATTGGAAATAAATAAATGTAACAAAAAATAAAATCGTAAATGTAATTCCTTCATTTCTATCACTACTTACAAGCTCAACTAATTCTGCACAAGAATCTTATTCTATTAGGATATATACAATAAATATATACCTGGATAGAATTGGTAAGAAGCTCATTGGCAATGGAATTCTCAATTGTATAAATAAATATTTAGATCATAAAAGTCAAGTTAGTCCTAAAATCATTCCTCTTCAGCCATGCAATTTTTCATAAATAACTCTTTCAATAGGTCTAAAGATAGGAATGGATATTTATTTATTTATTCAATCAATGAGAATTACTCAACTTACAGGAAAGTACCCCAGGCTTATACGCCCAAAACGGTTCCAATTCTAATTTATACAACAGTCCAAATGTAGCTAGGTTATGTGATAGTGATATGCAAACAATACCAATCCTGTGCCTAGGACTAATGATGAATAAACAGCTAATGAAACTTTTCTAAACACCATATCTTTGAATGTCCAGGGTATATCAAACAAATAAGAATATTTTTCCGTCTTATTATGTTATAAAACTATAGCCTAATGCTAGGATAATTACTGTTGCTGAACACTGGTTAACAAACGATGACTGTAGCTGTCTCACAATACCTGACTATGAACTTTGGTCCTTCTATGGAAGGAAAAATTCCACACATAGTGGAGAAGCAATTTTTTCAATTAATGGATTGAAATTAGAAGAATTAAGCATAGTAAAGGAACTTTCTATAGAAATGATTTGTGAAGCTGTTGCAATTAAACTTCCAAATGAAAAAATAATTGTTTTGTCATTGTACAGACCCTATAATAATGATGTTAGTTTTTTTAACAACTCTCTATCCTGTCTTAATGATATATTATGTGCCATTTATAAATGTAACTATAATTTAATATTATGTGCTGATTTCAATGTCAACTTTAATGTAAATGATAATTTTAATAGAGATCTTTGCAATTTGTTTGAATGTTTTGGTATCCATATTTCTACAAAAATGAAATCACTAGACCAGGCACACTGAATGAAGGTCACTGTATTGATAATGTTGTGACTGTGATATTCATGATAGCAGACATGTGACCCGAGTTATCAATACACTTCTACTGTCAGATCATCATGCCCTACTATTTAAATATTTAATAAATGTGAAAAATGACTCTCAAAGTTTTTCTAGTGTAAACAAAAAGCTAGATAGGTTAGTTAATTGATGATCAGAACACTTATTTATTTGTTAGGTTAATTAATTAGTATCATACACTGGAGTGTGGTGTATTTGCTTAGCCTAATGATGCGAATGATAAGTTTAAGAAGTTTTTTGATTTGTATATGTCAGCTGTTAATGCTGCTTATCCTCTTAGAGGTTTCAAAGTTAGTAAGCCTAAGCTGGATGATGGATGGTATACTGCTGATTTAATAAAGCTCAAACATAGTTGTGATGAATATTATAGCTTACTGAAATTTTTTAAGACTAATCAGTTCAGAGATAAATATAAAAGCTGTAAGAAAGAGTATAGAATTGCTATTAAGAATGCAAAAATAAATTATTTCAACAACAAAATAGAGCACTCAAAAAATAAAACTCAAGCTGCATGGAAGGTAGTTAAAATTCTTACAAATGTCAACAATGAAGCTATTGATTCACATGATGATAACAACGCTGATTCATTTAACAACTTTTTCATTGAAAAAGTTGAGGAAATTAGTGAAAATGTGCCAGTTAGTGAACATCTCAGCTCTCACTACATCAATAAGTGCAATAGGCCCAATGTACCATTTTTTTCCAACCTGTTACTGCAGATTATGTGTACCAGAAAATAAGTAGTCTTAGTAATTCAAGTTTTTTTAGATATATATGGTATTAATTCTAAGGTCTTAAAAATATCTGCCCCTTATATAAGTGAAGTTTTGAGTTACCTTATAAATTATTGTTTAGTATACAAGGGCATTTATCCAAGTGAATTGAAAAACGTTAAGGTAATACCTGTAGGCTACATAAAAAAGGTGATAAGAAAAACTTCAGGCCAATACTTCAGGCCAATATAATCAGGCCTTATTTCAGGCCAATAACAATTGTACCTGTGATATCCAAAGTATTTGAGGCCATAATGCAAGACCAGATCTCAAATAATTTTGAAAACTTTGGTATTTTTACTAAAAAACAATTTGGTTTCAGGCCATGTAGAAATACTAGCAATGCAGTAACAAGTTTAGTAAATTAATAGTGTTGTTGATGATTTGGAGAAGGGTCTATCTGTTAGTTTTAGGTCATATGACATATTGTCTAAAGCTTTCGATACTGTTAAGCATAACATACTTTTTGAAAAATTTTCTTATTATGGCTGCAATTCAAAATCAATCTATTTAAAGGACCGCAACCAGTTTGTTTACAAAGATTGTCAATTCTCTAAGGGCAGAAAGGTTCATTATGGGGCCCATACTTGAATCAATACTCCCTAATATATATATATTAACAACATAATTTGTAATATAGAAGGCACTGATAAAGCAGGATTTCTCTTTGCTGATGATTTTGGTCTCAAAGTTAGTTGTAAATCCGAAGCAGGTGTACAAAATTGTCTAGTTGATAGCTCTCTACTCCTTAATGATTGTTGTGCTAGTAATTATTATGTTCACCTATAATAGAAATTCAAACAATGAAGTAGGGACTGAACCTTTAAAATTTCTAGGTATTGTTCTTGATCCCAAACTTAATTGGCAACCACATATGCAGAATTAATTAGTGAAAAAATAGCAAAGGTACTGTACTTGCTGAGAAGGTTAAAGTTAACTGTAGATATTAATATATTATTAAATGTGTATTTCTCTCAAATACAAAGTTTACTGTCCTATGGTATACTATTATGGGGCTCTAGTACTCATGTCTCAAAAATATTTATACTCCAAAAGAAAGCAATTAGATTGATTTGTAATGTTGATATGAGGACCCACTGTAAACCTTTTTTCACAAAATTGGGAATATTAACTGTCTATTCTTTGTATGTATTATTTAGTGTTAGTTAAGTAATCTGGATTTTTTTAAATTAAATAGTGACTGTCATGGATATGAAACCAGAAATAGGAATAATATCAGAGTTCAATAGTTCAGGTTCACAACTTCACAAAAAAATCTTCTGTACACATCTGTTAAACTGTACAATTCATTACCACTAGAAATTAAGGCACTGCCTCTTACATTCTTCAAAAGGAAATTGAAAACTGTACTGAAAGCTGAAAGTTTATATAACATCCAAGAATTTCATGTAATTGACTGGACCAAATATTTGTAGGCTAATATTATTTGTATATATTAATTGTATTATGTAATATCTAGTACCTATTTTTGACATTTATCAATGCATTGTTAACAATGTCTATGATAATATAGATTCTTATTCTTATTCTTTCAAGAATGTGAACAAAAAAAGGCTTGCTCATTTTTGAAAGTGGATTTCATATTTATTTTTTGTTTGTATTCTAGTTTCCTACATCTTTGTGAGTAATGAGAGAATTGAACAAATACTTTCTGCATTAATTAAATTTATTACTTATAATAAATTAACTTATTACACATGGATGAGTGGATGAATAACCCCCATAATAATTTGAAATTAAAAATGGTTTTTGAATTTCAATATTTTTTTTATTCCTACAATTTATTCCTGTTTATTATTTCATTTATTTTATAATAGTTTCTGTTATATTCAATATAAACAATTTTCATAGATAGAGAATAGCTGCTACAGTATCTTATATTCACTTTCTAGAAAACCACATGAAAATACATGTGAAACAATTGTGGAAAATGCACATTGTAGTGGGTTCTAGCACATACAATATTATTAGATTACAAACTCTACCTCTTCTTTGGTTCTAACCTTCTTATTGTGGAAAACTTTTTTTGAAAATTGCAACTTTGAATGCTTTATTGAAAAACGATGATACGTATCAAAAAAGTATTTTAGCTGTTGTTTTTCTTCCAAAGACTACATTAAAATAATGTGTCATCTAGTGTGATGATCTTTTTCTTCGAGAAATATTAGTTTAATTGAAATAGATGGAAACAGTTAATTAATTAAACTTGGAAAGCTAATTATACATTGAAACAAATCCTGAAACAAGAAATCTAGCTTATTGTAAGAATAGCTTCCAAAATTACTAATGAAGCTAACAATGAAAATCAATGAAAAAAATTCCAATGTCACTTCAAAAATCATAAATTGAATCTATGAAGTGCATCAACAAATCAACTGCATTCAGCCTATCAGCTTGGAAAATTATGTATTATCATAAATTCAATCGAAAGAAAGTACTGTAACCATGCCTATTGGAAGAATCCTTACAGACATCGCGAGGAACGGAGAACCAAAAATTGAAATTCTATCAGCCAGTTGCATAAAAGAAAATCAAACCATAAGATGACGTCTTTAATGGAGCCACTACAGCCACTTCCCTGTTCAGCTCTGTATGATGACGTCATCTTATGTTAATTAAATTACATTTTCTTTTGTGCAACTTGCCGTTTGTGTTGGAACTTGGAATTATGACATCCCTATTGTCTGTACAGGTAGATCAGAATTTTCTCTTTTATTATATTCGGAACCTACAAGTTATGTATGGTAGCCATTGAGCTTATTAATTTTTTTTGTCCAAAAAGATGTGGGGTCCCAAATTTGAGAATAATTTTCAATATCATTTATCTTATCAATTCGAGTGATAGCTCATTTTACTCTAGAACATGGTATGCCATAGTGGAGTAGGTCAATTTCCACACAGAAAAAACTAAACAAGTAGAATAGAGGACACATTATAAAATTTTTTTATAACTAACTAGGTTTTGAATGTAATTTATTGTAATTTATCTAATATGTTGTGTAATTGATCTTGTAGTTTTGTGTTTTTTTTGGGGAAATAAACATTCATTTAATTATTCGTTCATTTTACTCAGCTCTTCAAGGTGGGTTCAATGCATATCGGTTACCTGATTGAACCTTACCTAACCCTAACGCATGCCTTCGCCACGACCAACCTCACCAGACATGTGTATTTTAATGAAATGATTATAAACTCAACTTTTTGGAATGGGATTGCTCCAAAAATACTTCAACAGTGTAATAAATAAGTCAACAGTGCAATTCATTAAAATATACATAGCCTATCTGGTGAGGTTAGAGGTACTAGTGAGGTTTTGTCAGGCAACCGAAATATGCATTGAAACCGCCTTGAAGAGCTGAGTAAAATGAGCTATCACTCAATATGAAAGGACAAATATTAAGAATTCTCTAATTTGGAGAAAAAGAAGAACAAGATGACAAAGAAGGAGAAGCAGAAGAAAAAGAAAAGTTGGGAAAAAAGTAGGTGTTATCCAATGTACCTACAAGGTACTGGTATACAAAATACAAGGTATACAGAATACAAGGTACTGGCCACGAAAAGATGCGCGTTGACAAATCCAAACCAGCTGGTCGGTGTGACGTCATTGGTGCTCTAAAAGTATATTCTTCCTATCTTTTCAATGTTAAATTGAGCAACTTTGTAAGTCTTTTTCTCAAAAAGTACATAACTTTCCAGTACCATCGACATCCCCTACGATTAATACAAGAATTTATCTTCAATTTTTTTAGAAATTCAATACTTTTGGACGGCTGGATCTTTCAGAATGATCGATTTTGTAAGAGCCTGCTCATCGAATAACTGTTGCTCTCTTATTGAAAATTAACATGCTTTCCCTGGCTCTTTTGTAATTCAATTACTCAATGCTGATCAATTTGATAAAGCGATCATTGAATAAGGAATTAAAAACGTGGAAACATTAATTAGAGTATAATATTATTTCTCTCAACATCCTTCATATCTTGTCTGTATATTACATAGAATCAGTAGAACATCTTGCCGGTTCAACATCTTTAATCCTTTAGGAGTGCACTCTTAATTCAGGAAAAAAATGATATACACATATACACATACTTTAACCAGGTGATAGTTGTGTGTTACGGTCACATACAATATTTATCTTTTTTCTTGAGCAGCTTTGTAAGTCTTTTTCTAAAAAGTATATAACTTTCAAGTCCCATCGACATCTCCTACGATTTATACAATATTTATCTTCAATTTTTTTAGAAATTCATCACCTTTGAACTCCTAGATCTTCCAGAATTCTCGATAATGTAAGGGCATACCGGTTTGGAGATAGAGAACTCTCATTTGTTACTACGAGAAGGGATACTCGTAGAATGAATGAATAGATTTTATTTGTCAACATTTGAAAAGATGAATGGCTTCAAAGGTTTTCTACTGGAGGTTTTCTATTCAAAGTTTTAATACCCCAACAATTATAAAGTTGAAAAAAGGTACTGAATGTAGCCTATTTCTCCTAGTAATACTTTGAGTGATAATATAGACTTATACTTCTTCAATCACTGTTTTTATCAGCATAATAATTAGGCTTGGCTTGAATACTTTATAGTTATTTCGAGCTTTCTCGTTATTTATTACGTTGTACACATTCGAGCTGTTTCCTTTGTTCATTGTGATATTCTTCTGCAAACTCAACCAATATCTATCCTTTCAAAATTGATTCTAATACCAATCTCAATGCAGAAGACATATAAAGGAAAAGCTAATATTAATTAGATAAAAGTAAAATCAAGAGCGGTTGCAGAGAATAACGTTGTTAGTGCAGGGTATTCCATCAGTGATTTGAAAGGAGAATGTGGATGATCAACGGATGAAGATGATAAGCGCACCACTTTCCTCCCTTATGATATTATATTATGATATTTGATGATTTCGTTTGTTATTACCAATCAATTGGATTGATCAACAATTAAATTCCAATTTAATTTTCGATAAAGAACTTTATTGGTTTCAAAATTATTTACACTCAGTGACCAAGGCACAATCTAGTAACATAATTTTTATCACATATACATCACTCACACTCTATGTGGTAGAAAGCCCCAATATATGGAACAAAAGGAAGTATGGGGTGATAGTATAACACTCACATTCATAAATGCATTATAAACTGAATAATTTGCTATTTGAAAAAATATCTTAAAATATGCCCAACTATATTATCTTTCCGGTATAGGAAAATGATGTGGAGATTGAAAATAATTGGAATTTACCACGCACATTATCCTGTTTTAAGTTTATGAGAGTTCAATTTCTAGAATTGAAATGCCCTCCGAGTTGATTAAAGAGATTGTCATCCTTTCTATTCTTTCAAACAGGAATTCAACCGATCACTTGCCTTATAGAATTATCAAGTTTATTAGAAGGAATATATTGTAGGATACTTATAGTATGAATTCATATTCATACGCATACTTTTCAATGTATGATTCATTTTCATTAAATTCATTATTATTGAATCATGAAGAGTTGATTTTACCTTTCACAAATAAATAAAGAATGAGAGTTCTACAATAAGTACCAATTGAGAATTCCTCTTACAAATAATTAAATTAGAAATATGTGTTTCAGAATACGAGATCAAGTATTCAATACAATTATTGAGAATTCCTCACACGCAATCCATGCTTTAATATAATATTCGCCCTTATATTTTTTGTTATAGTTTTCAATTAGAAAGATTCAACCAGAAAACTATTTCCTCATCAAGTATGTGAAAGCCATAATTTTCCTGAAAAAAGAGTTCCTCCTAAGGGATTAGGCAAGAAGTTCTATTGATTCTACATATGATATACAGTACACAGACAAGATAAAGGATTGTGAAAGAAATAATAGTACAATCAATGTTTCATGTTCTTAATACCTTATTCAATGATCGATTTATCAAATTCATTAGCATTGAGTAATTGAATTACAAAAGAGCCAGGAAAAGCATGTTAATTTTCAATAAGAGAGCAACAGGTATTCGATGTAGGCTCTTACAAAATCAATCATTCTGAAAGATCCAGTCGTCCAAGAGTATTGAATTTCTAAAAAAAAATTAAAGATAAATATTGTATGAGTCGTAGGAGATGTCGATGGGACTTGAAAGTTATTTACTTTTTGAGAAAAAGACTTACAAAGCTGCTAAATTTAACATTGGAAATATAGGAAGAATAGATATTTAGAGTACCAATGATGTCACACTGATCATCCGACTCTGATCATTAAAAGATCGAGATGCACGTGGCCAGTACATTGTATTCCAAGTAACTTGGTGTTATCTACAGCTTCCACTTTTATAGAGATAAAATGAATGCATATTGTTTGAACTTGCCGGTTCAAGTTCAACTACCCAATAGCGTTGTTACGCGGGAAAAGTTATCCAATTCAGTTCCTTGGCGGGCGACAGCTGAACGAAGCGCGACTTTTGAAAATTTCTGCCTAGCGTCACAACTCTCATAATAATTATGTTTTTTCGGCTTAGGAAGGTGAAGGAGTCATGGGAAAATTCTACAAAAAGTCGTGAACGTTTTTTCATATATTTGAGATTCTTCTAAATTTTCAAATCAATCTGTCCAAATTTAACAAAGTTATAAGCATTTTCAAATGTGATGCTGGTTAAGAATAAAAATAGAGTAATATCCGTATTCCCTACCAGACATTCAGCTGAACTTTGAGTTCTCATTTTATTCTATGGAAAAATGAATGCATTTTTAGCATTTCTGAGCTTGGAATCATATTTTTCAAATGTTTCTTCATATCTTTATCCAATCAGGTACAATTTAGATAATATACAGTGATGCAGTAATTAAGATTTCTATTACATAAATACATACATTACATATATAAATTAATAAATATATACATTATATAAATTACATACTTGAGTATATTCTTACCATTGAACGGACCAACACGAATTGTAGAGATTTAAACAAAAGATCCACCTTGTGTTAAGGAATGAACCTACACTTCTATGGATGAATACTTCGTATACAAATCAATTAATATCAGATAATTTGATAATATTCTAGAGATTGGAGTTAGACTCACTAATATTCTATAAGGAATAATTGTCATACATGGAAGATGTTGGAATACATTTCTCATTATAATGTAAATGTAATAACAGTTTGTAGCATTCGATGTTTTAATGATTCCAGTAGTCCTTCATTATTGTACTTTCTTGTGTATGTCACTGCAATAAACTGAATTTATTGATACACGAAATAATTCTAAAATCAATATAACAATAGGCAGTGTTCGGTAAAGATGGTATTGTGATTAAAATTCATTCAAAGACCTGGCATGCTGCCCAAAAGTCTTCATTCAGTTTTAACAATCGAAACCTTGATATTATTCCAGCAAATAAGTTTGAATTTCACGGCCATTCCCCAATTTTATTCAGATGTTCATACCTTAAGATTAGTGTGGTTAATTTCTGATGAGAAAGTCAAAAACATTTTTTTTAATTTCCAATAATTGATAGATACCCAAAAGTCAAATTCTTTTATATTAACAGCCCATTTTTTATATTCTTAAGAGAAGGGATGTTTAAAACCTTTATGGTCGCTCACACCATTAGCATCCACCGACCTTGCCACCCACTGAAGCTTGCAGCTCCTGAACACATGCATTGTATCCCCAAAAATTCCCTAATGTAATGCTTTTTGTCTGTCATCTTGAACTTGAAAAATTTCATTTCATGAAAACTGTACTTGTTCTATAGTTGTTATTGTCTCTCTAAGGGCCATTTGCACAGTGACAGTTTAAACGAAAATTCCATCTTAAACTGGATTAAATCCATATCAAGTCTTGTTTGTTATAATGTGTTACATTTTGAGTTTAAGCCACATGCTGATTAAATTCAGTTTAAGCTTTGACTGTGCAAATGGCTCTTAATTCGGTAATTCCCTTTCAACTGATACAGCTCATTGGGATTTTCAGGGTAATCTCCTAGATTTCTACATTTATTGAGCATGCTTGACTTATTATGCAACCTCAAATAAATAAATAAATCAACTTTATTAATCAACTTTAAATGCATAAAAAAACGGTGCTTGTACAATTTTTTTCCTTTACATATTCTGACAACATGAAAATCTTAGTCTATTGACAATGCTCTACAAAATGTTTTGAGTTATGTGCAATACAAGCTCACGGAGCCGGTCGCTGGTTGATTCAAACAAATCTCGAATCATTATTACAAAGACGAAGTATGGCAACGTTTGATGGACCTTCATGAGGAGTGAAATTTATTTACTATATATGAGAATTGGCAACACAGCTCAGCGGACCAAACATAGGAGCACATTTCATGCAGCAATTATAATATTGAAGGACCTTCTTGAGGAGTAAAATTTGCATGCAACTCCAATGTTGGCACCAAATCACTCAAGACCCAACATAGGAGTAGATTTTATATAGCAGAATTATATAAGCACTTTGGAGGTTAGAAAGGACCATCATGAGGTGAATAACTTCACAAGGATCTAGATTAATTATGGATGAATATATCATAAATTGAGTGGAATATAACCATTCAGCAAGTCAAGTTCTTCAGGTATAACATGATAGTTTCATTTTGTGACTATCTGATCAAATTTAAAATGGGGGGTCCCGGGGAACTACATAAGAGTTGAAATTTTACTGGACCCACAACAGGCACAAAAACGTAAATATATATATATATATATATATAATATATATATATATATATAACAAATAATAAAATTAATATACTTCCTGAAAGGATGATTATTTGCCCGTGTGCAGAAAAAGCTACCTGAGTTAATATGGACAGAATAGAATGACTGTCTTTATTTTTGACCTAGGAGGGCGAAGTTAGGTCCTCTCTTACACTTAACCCTCGACAGCCTATCTATCTGGCTTATGGCAAAAGACACAATTAAATTCTAATAGTAAAACACCCTCGACAGTGTTTACCGGTAATTATTTAATAGCTTTAAAATATCATTTGAATGGTAGAAAGAGCTGAAGCTTGTGACGCATGCATTCAGAATATAATGCATTCACACCTCCACAGAATGTAGGCTAATTAGATAATGCATTGGATGGAGGTGGTCTATTATTAGCGTGTTATCAGTGTACTCTGAGATTCCTCGTCTAGAGAGGTTTGCTTGAATCTCGAATCGCGTGATGTCAAGATGTTTGTGCTACCATGTTGAGAAGAAATGCTCTATTCTTATCCCGCTGGGAATATTGGAAGTAGACGTATCAGGAAAATGAATTAAAGAGGAGTTATGCAGTCAAACCCCTCCCCTCAACCCACCTTCCGCCGCCACTCAATCCTCCTACCCCCTACCTTCCTAGAACTCAACTGAAGAACAGTTGATGGATGGCTAAAAGCTGGCAAATGGCAAGATACCTTTATTCAGCAACAGTGAACACAGTCTAGCTATCGAGAAAATATAGCTATCTTTCTCTATGGTCTAGCTCTATTTCTTGTAGACTGCCATGCAAATAACTTTACGAGCGCCTTATACAAGACGTCCACAAACTTTTGTATTATGCAAAGTAGGCTAATGCTCAATCGAACTAGGTTCTATTCTGAACAACAGAAAAGTTTTAGAATCAAGGATCCGCCTTAAGATAATCGTGATCGGAACTTTCTTGACAACGTGACTGCAATCGTTCGATTATCTAGTATTTTATATAATTTGATCCTTTCGATGAAAATTGAATGCACTGTACATAGAAGTGATTGTATATTTTATATTCTTTGATCCTTTTGATATGAATAAAATACTCTGTACCTACAGTATAGTGAGGTCCAATGTTTCTCACCAATTACAGAAGAACTGTGAAACTCCAAGTAAATAAAACCTCAACTGACCAAAAATTCGAATAATTTTTTGTTTATGGTCCAATTGAAAACTTCGTCATTCATCCTAAATGACCAGGCTGGTTTAGAGATAATTCACCCTAACTAGTAGTTCTGTGAACAGTAGACCTCACGCAGTATTCTCATCCACAAGTACCTGATTGAAACTATAGACCTTATGGAAATACAGCAATAGACTGGCTTCTCCACACATCTGTGTAATCACTTGTCAGCTGATTTATGATGAATGATTATTCTATAGTCTGATTTTCAATCTAATATTGGCGTATGAAGGAGGCTCCTTTTTCCTTTTATATTATCATTGAAATGCAAAATTTCCATAAACCTTGTATATACGTCGACGCGCAATTAAAGAAGGAACATAACTGTCAAATTTCATGAAAATCTATTACCGCGTTTCGCCGTAAATGCACAACATATAAACATTAAGAGAAATGCCAAACCGTCGACTTAAATCTTAGACCTCACTTGGCTCGGTCAATAAATTATCCAAACATCTCTATATTTTGATAATACATACAAGATAAAATAATAATTTCGATAAGTGATTTTCTAGGGTAAAAGTTGGAAGTTGCTACTTTTTCATAATGGATTACTGTGGGACCAGTTACCACCTATTATTTTAGTTACATCAAACAAGAGGTCAGGTCATTATCAATCATGAAGTACCAATAACATTAGTTTCATCAGAAATCCTAAAAAGTGAGACAAGAAGTATGAGGGTTTATACTAATCCTATTATATTGAGAATCGTAGATCTATCTGATTGTAAAAAGTGATCGTTTTCATTTTGGATATGTAAATTTTCAGTCATTCTTTATAGTGAGTGGTTATTGTTACTCACTGGATTATAAATGTTTGAAATATTAAGCAAAACTAGTAAGGTCTCCGGGCTAGAGAACTCGCTCATATGCCTGCCTATTGTAGTGATTTTCAAATCAAAATCTTGTAATAATTACAAGTATATTATTTGTGGATCAATAGAATTTTGGAGGTTAGTCTGTATGGGTAATTGGTCAATTCTTGGAAAATGATAAAAAATCCTTCCCATCAACTGTCTACTTGGAGAAAGAGAGAGAGAGAGAGAGAGAGAGAGAGAGAGAGAGAGAGAGAGAGAGAGAGAGAGAGAGAGAGAGAGATTCAGATTCCTTTATACAAAACAAAATTCAACTTATGTTCTAGCGTTAAAAATAAATACCAGTAGCAGTAAAATAACATGGTAAAAGAGAGAGAGAGAGAGACTGAGAGTGTTTGTGTGTGTAGAAGAGAGCAGGAATGATAGAGAACGTCAAAATCATGGCGTGAGAATAACGGACCAATGGCAGCAAGCCACGCCTACCAGCTCCACTGATTGGTGGATTGGAACGCCTACTTGTGTAGTTCTAAATTCTGCAAGTAGTTGGCGCCAGCTACTGGGTTGTAACTGTACACCTTATAACATTTCCTAATCTAACTTCCGATTGCACTTGGAACACCTTTATTTAACTATTGAGCCCCCTAGGCAGGAGAACTCGCTTTTGAACTACTGTGCTGATTTTGAAATCCGCAACTTGTGAGTTATGAACTTTTGATAACCAAATATAAATTTGAAATCAGTATATGTGAGTCAATAGAACGTTACAGTTCACTCCGTATGGGGCTGATAATTCAATAATTCCGAATCAAAATTGAAGAATGCTGAAATTGAGTGTCGGCACAAAAAGAGAGACACATTGGCCCGGTTGCACAAACACCGGTTGAATTTTAACCGTGATAAATTTTATGAAAACCAATCAGAGAAGGCCTTTTTGAAAGACAGCTTCTCTGATTGATTCTCGTGGAATTCATCACGATTAAATAAACTTTAAACGACGTACGTGCAGCCAGCACTTTGTGATACACTAACTTGAATCTCACATTAGCGGTGTGGTACTCCTCGAAATTGTTTTCCACAATTTTCCCAAGATTTTTGAAAAGTCACTCCACTATTTAATTACAACAGAATGAAATACTAATCTGCTTTTATGATTCATAAAATAGTCGTATCAATTGAAAATCTACAGACATAAAAACACAAGAGTTAGTTACAGCATTATATTCTCCTAATACTACTCTGTTTTCCTTGATTCATAAAATAGTGAAATCGCTCAAAAATCATACAAACATAAAAACCAAGAGTGAGTTTATAGCAGATATTCTCCTGATACTACTCGGCTTAACTTGATTCATAAAATACTAATATCACTCAAAAATTATACAAACATAAAAAATACAAGAGTGCATTTTAGCAGAATCACCTGATAAAAACGTTGTAACAAACAACATAATGTTATCATAATACATTGAACAGCATGCTCCTTCAACACACAATATATTCATGCTAAATAGGACTGGCCACCAACGGTTGAACGTGCATGCACATGCGAGAGGCTTCTAACATAAAATAAACAATGAATAAACCACTGGAGAATCACAACTTACGACCAAAAACAATGAATAAACCACTGGAGTATCACAACTTACAATGATAGAAAAATTATTTAACCTCCAATAGAGCAGCGAGTAGAATTAGGCAGGCCAGGCAGGCAACACAAACATTAAATTCCATACTTTGGTCCAAAAATATTACAAACCCTACAAAAATTAGAATTTATCATTCCATTATACAGAGTATATTGCTCTATGGCTCTGAAACTTGAGAATTAACTAAATGATACACTCAAAGAATAAATACTGTGGAAATGGATTTCTTGCGCCGAAGTTGTGTTTCAAGGATGGATCGAGTGAGGAATTTGGAGATAAGGAGCAGAATAGGGAAGCTGGACACAACAGTAGAGCAGATTTGAAAGAAGCGCCTTGTATGGTTAGGCCATACACAGAGGATGAGAGATGAGAGGTGGCCCAAAAGGATACTGAATTGGGATCCACATGGAAAAAGAAGGAGAGGTAGACCGCCCGAAATTTGGAACAAACAGGTATAAATCTGGTCCAGTGAGACGGGAATAATCGCAATAAATGGCACATGGGATGCGAGAAACGGCTGGAGCTGTAAAATAAACTCGCTTATATATATTATATAGAGCAGCGAAGAAAAATAAACTAAATAAAAGTAAATTGGAAATACAAAAACCTAACCTGAAAAATTTAGCTTGAAGTGTTTTGCAGTAATGACAATACAATGTAAGTCAACTGTGTATCAAAAGGTTAGGTTAGGTTGTTTTTTTGTTAGGTTGGGTTAGGTAAGGGTAGGTTAGGTTGTGATAGATTGAATTAAGTAAGGATAGGTTAGTTTAAATTTTTATTAGGTTGGATTAGGTTAGTGTGTGCATGCCGTTCAACCGTTAGTAGCCAGACTAATGAACAGATCATGCAGAACAAAATGAACAGAATACAGTAGAAGGCACTGCACTGGTGTGTGTGTGTGTTACCTGTTGGGTGGGGGAACTTGCAGTGTGGGTCTCAACTGCACTGCCAGGCTGTGAGGCAATACAGAAACAACACTCAGTCTACTTTACGGCTGATATTCACTTCATCAACATTTTAGTTGATCAAGAATCAGCCCAGATAGGCAACTTCAGTACGCAAGTTTTCAGTTCGTCAAGTTACTGTTGCTCTCAGAAACTCCAGTGTATCATATATTTAATTCTAAAATTATCAAAAACTTCTGAATGATAGTATGGCATTAGAAAGTATTGGCAAATAGTATTGACATTAGAAAGCAGAAACCTAATCTTCAACCTTTAACAAACTTCTCCCTAACCCATTTCTACTAATCTCTAGTGAGGTCCACGTTATAATGTCAGTATTTGATTGACATTTGTGTTGCTATCCTTGTCTATCATCCTTGTATCGTCTTTGTATCATATTTGTATCATCTTCGTATCATCTTTGTATCATCTTCCTACAGTGAGGTCCACGTTATAATGGCAGTATTTGATTAGAAATGGTGTTGCTATCCTTGTCTATCATCCTTGTATCGTCTTTGTATCATATTTGTATCTTTGTCGTATCATCATTGTATCATCTTTTATAGTGAGGTCCATGTTATAATATCCCTCAAATAGCTAAAAGCTGGAGGGATTAAAATATATTATGCATTTTGTATTTAATGAGATAATGTTGGTATTCCATTAATATTGTTGTTGCTACCCTTGTCTATCATTCAACAAAGCAGAGAGCGCTATCCTTTTTTAGCTCTACAATCTTGCCAGATCGAGTTTTAACAATGTAGAAATATAATTAATTTAAAAAAATCACTGCAATGCCATAATATTGTGATGTCAGCTTGTGTGATATTTCACTTAATGTGTAGTTGAGAAGTTGATATTGTGGTATTTATTCATATTAAATGGAAAAGACTAAGAAATTGTCAAAAAACCAAAGATACTTAGAAAGACCAGTTTCGGTTGTCAATCTCTGATAATGGAGTGACAATGGTGTAATAACAGAAACCGCGGTCTTTCTAAGTATCAATAAATCTGTGGTTTTTTGATAATTTCTTAGTCTTTTTCATTTAATGTGTGATATTTCATTATTGTAAAAATAAAAACTCATGGGAACAACTAAATTTGGAATATAGACCCTATATTTCACCTTTTCATTTATTTTTTTATTGTGAATAATGCCCACATGAGCTGTTTGCTTGTGCGTCGGTACTGAAAAGTGCGTTGGTGAATTGATGTAATGATCAAACGTCCATGCCATCAGCGGGATTCGAACCCACAAACCAGGCGATGCTATCAGACCAAAGTTTGTAACGCTCCTTACCACTACACCAACCGGGACGGCAATTTAATCTCGATTATAAACATTTATTATTAAATCTTTAAATAATATATTTTATTGACAAATAGAATATATTTAATAATTTAAGGCTATGCAAAGGCTAAAAATATACTTTTTACTCGTGATATTTTTCAAAGTTTTTTGATTTGTATATCATCAAGCTATCAAAATGAAAAAGTTTTCTCAGGAAAACGTTTTTTTTTATCATTACTTTTTGAGATATGGGCGCCTAAAGTTTAAATTTATGGGACAGAAAATTTCAAATTCGGTAAGAGATAAATCCATGAGATTTAAAGGATAGATTCTTCATGGTATTGTTGATCTAGTAAATCAAACATTTTTTGAAAATATCAATTTTTAAGAAAGTTATTCAATTTACTAAAAATAACCAAAAATATTTTTTAGTTGAGTTATTTTTGGTAAATTGAATAACTTTTCCAAAAATTGATATTTCCAGAAAATCTTTGTTTTACTAGATTAAAAATACCATGAAGAATCCATCCTCTAAATGTCATGGATTTATATCGTACCGAATTTGAAATGTTCTGCCCCAAAAATTCAAACTTTAGTCGCTCATATCTCAAAAAGTGATGATCAGAAAAAAAATGTTTTCCTGAGAAAACTTTTTCATTTTGATAGCTTTATGATATAAGTTTACAAATCAAAAAACTTTGAAAAATTTCACGAGTAGAAAGTTTATTTTTAGCCTTTGCACAGCCTTAAACAAGAGTGAACAGTTGATATTACATCGTATATAGGCTACGGCTAACATCTTTAGAAAGCAGTGGCAAGTCAGAGAATCGGCAACGCTGTTCTTCTATCTTTCTCTACTGTCCTATAACGTGGACCTCACTGTAGTAAACAACGGTGTATCAGCTGACTGAGTATCAGCCTGCAACGAAAACTTGATGCCTTGATACTTGACGAAGTGAATGACTCAACTTCTCATTTGTTTCAAAACTGAATGGTCAGAATTGGTACTTGATGAGCTGAGAACTTGACGAACTGAGACCCTCCCTACATTACGCTATACACTATACCCACGTTGAGTTTACTCTCAAAAGTTCAGCCGACTCTCTGCTCTCTGGCTACGTGTATAGAGGAAGGTCAACACTCACAAAATGTATAACTACAGTATTTCTTGTCGGTATATGCTATACAGTGAAGAAGGAGGTGAAATGTACAATTCATATTACTGATAACCACAATACTGTAAATACCTCAACCTTTATTTGTAGGTGCAGTTATATACTCTATGTAAAAGTTCACAGACTATGAAGAAGAGGTTGTTCAAGATTTGAACCTAGTATTGTTCTAGTAAACAGAGTGTTTCAGAAGTAGTGTCGAACATTTTAAAGTATTGTTCCTGGATGATAGGAGACTACAAATGTCGTATTTTAAGTGTCCATAACTCAACAGTTATCCTTATAGCTGCCATTTTAGTTTTTTCACATGGGAATTTTCATCTCAAGAAAGAAATGTTGTATTGATCTGGAATCTAGCATGATTATTTATGCTATAAAGACCAAACTTAAAAAAAATAGATGTAAATTTTCAAAATGGCGGCAATTTTAAATTTTCGATTGCAAATTTCACGAAAACCGTTCACTTAACAAAAAACGTACAAGAGACAAAAAGTTAGCAAATTTTATCACGAATCCAAGAATACCTCATTCATTAAGATTGGTCAGAGAATAACAGAGAAATTAATTATTTTCGTACAGCATGCATGATCTTGAACAAAAAAGAACATCTGAAAAACATTGTAAAATCAAATGGAGCCAAAAAATGTACAAAAGAAAAAAGTTAGCAAATTTTATCAAGATTTCAAGTATATCTTATTTATCAAGATTGTTTGAAGAATAACGAAGAAATGAATTATTTTCGTACTGCATGCATGACCACTTTTCTCCATTTAAACATCAATATTAATTTTTCAATTCCAATTGTATTAAGATGAAGCTTTGAAACTCGGTATGACTCCATATGGTCATCCAGCTGATTTTACAATGTTTTTCAGATGATCTTGTCTGTTCATGGTCATGCATGCAGTACGAAAAGAATTAATTTCTCTGTTAATCTTCGAAAAATCTTAATAAATAAGATATCCTTGAAATCTTTATAAAATTTTCTTTTGTACATTTTTTGTAAAGTGAACGGTTTTCGTGAAATTTGCAATCAAAAATTTAAAATGGCCGCCATTTTAAAAATTTACATTGAATTATTTTTCAAGTTGAGTCTTTATAGCAAAAATATTCATGGTAGATTTCAGATCAATATATTTCGTTCTTGAGATAAAAATTCCTCAAGTGAAAAAAACAAAATGGCAGCTGTAAGGATAACCGTTGAGTTTTGGACACTTCAAATACGACATTTGTAGTCTCCTTTCATCCAGGAACAATACCCTAACATGTTCGACACTACTTCTGAAACACTCTGTATAAGTGAATTCACTACAATTTTATTATTGAATACAATACTTGTGTTGTTATTATTATACTCATGTACTCCATGGAACAAAAAACGATGTTCCAATATTGCTATACAGAATGAGAGAGTAGCTTATTGTATATTTCAATGGTTAAAGGGAATAATTATTACTTAGTCCGCTCGTGATTGAACCAGAATATTAAAGCTTGTCGATTTGATCTTTAGAAGAGGTCAATAAAGGTGTGAAGATTCAACAGATTACGACCTATATTGCTCTAGAAGATTTCAATTTAAAATATTTATATTATTAATTACAATTAATATTTACATTTATACATTTATCTCATATGAATCGATATTCTGTAAGGGTGGAGAAGTTAGAAGAATATCCAAGAAATAGTATACTACAAATGGTACAGAAATTTCCCAACTTTTGACAATATTATAGGAATTAATCCGATTTTGTAAAAGTAAATTGTTTATATTGTTATGTTTTTCGTAAGTTTCTCACTACTAATCTTGGGAAATATGATACAATAATAGTGGTAATAACGAATACCCGCAAATTACGGGTATGAAACCATTTTAATTTAACAGTAATCAATGGATGAAATGCTGGGTTCATTTAACGAATGAAATCTGAAAATTTTATTGAAAGAAGAAGTGAAGACGAAATATTTTAACCGATTAAAATTTGTTTTGAATTGAAGTAGCTTCAATTTGATTACTAGGATAGTATTACATATTGATATTGATTCATATCACAAGATCAGTTTTCTGTAAGATTATTATCCATATTAGATTAGCAAATAATCAACCAATTGTATTAATACTTTGTAAATAATTGTAGTATGTTTTTGTAATCATGTCTATATTTTGAATAAACTCTTCTGGTCGTGTTTTATCCTTGACCAGAGATATTATTATTTATTATTATTATCTGGCTTCTTTTCAAGTCTTCTCTTCAATCAAATTGAGAATTTTAATTTATTTTTGAATCAGCATAGATGGAGCAACAAACTGCAATGAGTGTTAAAAAATAATTACATCATTGGACACATATAATGTTAGCAATAATATTAGTGATCTAAGGTATTGATATTGATTCATATCACAAGATCAGTATTCTGTAAGATTATTTATTATCCATGTGACAGTTGGAAAACAGGTTTCAGAATTATTGGTGCCACTACGTATTTACATTGTAATCGGGATTTAACGTGTTTCTTTACACATCATTTTATGAGACTGCCATTTTTTGAATGGAGTTACTTTGAAAATAAGGCAATTGAAATGAATTTTCATTTGAATCTCTAGGAATATATTTTTCAATTTGATTTATGTTCAATTATTTTACTTTATTAAGATTAATTAAAATTATATTAGAAATATGATAACGTATACTGAGAAAGTATTAATTTTCACCACAAATATTTGCGTGGAATCCTTCAAAGTCGGGACAACTGACAAGACTAACAAAACTGATTTTTATTTCATCGTTTAACGTTTTTTTTTTGGATGAGAAATGAAATTTCCATTATACAACAGAGAGATACAAAGTGGAGGATGGTTTTGCAAACAGCATTGAATATATTGTTCAAATTGTAGCTATGAACCAATGATGAATGACATCATAACCACCACTTTCATGATGATTAAATTTAAAGCATACGTTATTAAACCAGACAATGGTAATTGAAAAGGTATATTGAATCAGCATCAATGTTCCAATATAAATAGTTAAATCAATAGAATGTTTATCAAGATAGCATAGAAAAATGCAAATCCGAAAAATGCATGGAACGTGAAACTCGTTTTCATGGTAACCAGATGCATTCACCAAAATATGCAAAATAACTGTATGCATGACACAATTCGAGAACAGAATATGTTTTACTGTGTAAGAGAATGAGTATAAATATTGAGAAAGTATTCTTACAACGCAAGAAAGGTGTTTCTGGTATATATTTGGATAAAAATTCACCTATGGGTTACTAGTGAAATATGGCTTTGGGATAAATGTCTGAGCAATTGAAACGAAAGAGCAGTCAGTATACATGACATAAGCAAGTTTCAAATTATTGCACTATATATGACAAAGACAAAGGGGAGTGAGTGTACTGTAAAACTATATTTAAAGCAAACCATTAGAGAGAGAAGAGTGATGGACGTACCTTTCTGATAGCGACTGTTCGCAGTCCCTTGAAGTTGGCGTACTTCTGCTCGGGTGTCTGAAATTAAAAAAAAACAATTATTAATCGAAATTTGGATTATTGGTTTTCTTTCAATTTCTTTCTCTTCAGAATAAGAATAGTAGACTTATGATTTCATAGTATTTGAGAGAAGAACTAACTACGCCAGAAGACCCCGAGAGAACGTTTATTTATTTATTCAACAGAAACAAAAACGCATAATCATAGAATGATTGGAAAAGGAAAAACAGGCCCTTACTATTCCATTCCCGAATATTGATTGAATATTTTTTCAATTAAATGAAAATCATTCAATCTGTAAAACTTCATTGCTGGTCAAAGTATTAAATAATATTAAAGAAATTGAGTTATCAAATCAAATGATTGGAAAATGAAAAACATGCTTATAGCCCTTAATATTCCATTCCCGAATTTCGATTGAAATTTTTTTTTCAATTAAATGAAAATCATTCAATCTGTAAAACTCTATTCCTGGTCAAAGTATTAGATACTATTTAAGAAATTGAGTTGTTAAATCAAACTTGAGTGAAACAAATAGAAAAAATTAAAATTGATTGAAAATAATAAAAAAATTGAAATGAAAATATATTATTTTAGCTGAGAATGATGCCCACATGAGTTCTAGATTTGTGCTTGGATAATGAGACTAATGATGGGAAATAGTGTAACCACAACAGCTTTAGGTGGGTTTCTAACCACCGGGAAGCGATTTTTAAACTAATAAATGGTATTAAGGAGAGTTCGGCTTTTAAAGATCACCATTACAACGGAAGTAGCAGAGGCATGGAACATGACTTATTTTATCGATAGTTAGATAGATTTAATTCCATTATTAGTATATTTCGCACCTAGAGCAGAAAATGATATTTTTCCGGCTCGAAATCGGTTTTCAAGTCCGAGGCCGTAGGCCGAGGACTAGAAAATATTGAGAGCCGGAAAAACATTTTTGTCCGTGGTGCGAACGCTACTTTTCGCCACACACAAAAATGAAGTATATATATATAAGTATATAAATATATACGTATATAAGTATATATATGAGAATAGTTGTTTACTAAGCACTTCTGAAAGCAGAAGTGGAAGGTGATAGCTCTAGCAAATCTGAGGTAATCTGAATATCAGGAAATTGTCCAAGTATTTTTATTTTTTATTCTGATTTGTCTAAATAACCTAAAAGATGATGTTCAATTAGGTGGGAGGTTGAGTTTATACTTTTTTATTCTTTCAAATGACAATAAGATGATATTATTATTTTAAATGTTTTAATTATTGAATAATGAATACAAATAATAAAAAGTTTTTTGATCAGCTGTTTTTTGATCACCTTTCTTAGTTCCATGTTAGCGGCTGGAAAGGGTACTCTTTCCGGCCTAGGCCGGAAAGAAACCTGTTCTGACGTCAGACGAGAGTCGTCTGCAAACAATGTCTTTCAGATCTACGTAGGGACTGGAAAACAGCTGCTTTCTGTGCAGTGTGGCGACAATATAATAGCTAGATTGGTTATTCTATGATTATAACTTGATGTAGAAACAATTTGGCTCATCTGCACCAAATACTGTTAAATTATAATCATGATTAAATGCCACAAGAACCAATCGTGAAAGGCTTTCCCGAAAAGAAGTATTTTCTGATTGAAGTTCGTGACATTCAATCACGATTAAAATTCAACAAAAATCACATCAAAGAATGTGAGTGTTTTTTCACTTAGAAGTTTTATTAAATACGTTAGTAATAAAATTTAACAGAATTTTGTGCAACCGTTGAGGTGATGATTATATTCTCTCATGATTTTCCTGTTATATAGATTTAGCTCAATAATTATTTCGATTCATGCCTGATTTTACCTTAAACTTTTTCTTTATCTCCATCTCTGCAGCTTCACCTTCCGTGAAGTATGAAGCTCGTAAAAAGCAGAATAAAATCCTAACTAATCTTCGAAAATGAAAGGTGCTGTCAAAAGGATATATTGGAAGCTCATATTGGACAGATATTGGGCCTACTTTGACGGAGGAGCCTTGAATCAGTTACATGCTATTGAAACGAGGCAATATTCCATGAATAGCCAAATGTCAAGAGCTTTAATAAAAAGGTGAGCTCCAAGTTTTAAATCACCAGTACTTGAAAAAAAATGAAAGTCCATTCAATGTAATACAGCTTATATCAAAATTACAGTTGCAATGGAAATTTACACACGGAATTAATTTCTTATATAGAATATTTCATTGGATGTATGCAGTTATATTATTCGACTGTAATTTTTTCTATCTTTTTAAAGTAATTGATCGCACAAGAGAAGGTTATCAAGATGACACAAATATTATTAAGATTTTTCAGATACTTGGAATAAGTTCAATGGTATGCTAATTTCAAGGAGAGCATTTATACTGATTCATTTGTTAGGGCAACCGATTTAAAGTTAACAATGTAAAATGTTACATAATATAATCAACTTAATTGGCAGATTTTAAAGATCAGCCACATTTTTATTTTTAAATTTTTACTAAAAAAAACAAATCGGGAGATAAAAGCCGAGGATACCATGGTTATTCTTTTGTATACATTGTTTTTGGCAATATAAAGTTGCATTTATTATTTCTATTTAAATTTCTTTTGTCTATTTTATTTCTTTTTAAAAATAAATATGTATTTTTTATATTTGTTTTTTGAGCATAAGTAGTTGGAAAATGTGGCTAATGACTCTTGGTTATAATATTAATATCGGGGCACCGAGCTTCGCTCGTTATTTTTATTTATTGATAAACAGAGCACAATTCTCTAAAATGATCTTGTTTATATTTCACAGCTGGCTATACGTCATCTTATGAATTTCGGGGATGCGATATTTTGATTTTTCACAAACTCACTTTTCTACTATCCACAGCTGTTTCAGCCAAGGATAAATTATCCTTTTAATGTCGTTCAGCGAGTTTTCTCAAGGATGAGACCTAGTGCAATTGAATCTTTCCATCATAAACCTACTATGTTCCAAATTTCGTGAAAATCGTTAGAGCCGTTTTCGAGATCCGTTAAACATAAATAACCAAATATAAAAATAACCAGATATATAAATACAGAAATTGCTAGCTTAATATAATAGGATTATGATTGCATATGGCGAAGTGTAAATCAGAAATATTTCTTTGTATTCTTTCATTGTTATATTATTGAGCCACAGCATTTGATAAATTTGGCTAATATCTTTGTAGTGTTTTTTCTATTGTTTTTATAATATTGTACTGTAGTACATGAGAAACAATAAATTCTATTCTATTTATTTTACTATTTCTCTCCAAATTTAGATAGTATTAGAAAGTACAAAATATCTTGTAGGTTTTCAAATTCACAAAATTCTTAGTCCAAGAATATTTTTGAATTTAAATGTTTCAGTGGTTTCAATATTTTTTTAATAATCTCGATAATATTCATTTTACTTAAGAGCTATAACTTTGGAGACTATGTAAGTTGTACAAATAGGAATAATAATCTATTCATTATAAGAGACTAACACGGACAATATTATAATATATTATAGTTACGAGATTTCCACTTGCATTTCCAAAGTTTTCTTGTAATCTCTGGTAATTTCCATGCGTATACGGATAAAAACTGATAAGTTTTCTTCCATACACTTCCTAGTTTGCAGCTATATTTGTCTCTGAACGTCTATTTCTCCATGCGTCTCTGAACGACCACAGTATACTCCCAAACTTGTCTTCAAACTAAACTTATTATAGTGAAATTGTATTGGAACATTCAATAGAGGTACAAATTATTATCTTTAGGACAATTTCAAATTATGAATATAATGATAATTTTTATATTATAATCTTATAACACTTTGTATCTGACTCCTATTCGCGGACAAAGTCCAGTAACATACTGTAATTTTTGTGAGTAGTATCTTGTTCACTTTCAACTTATCGTTCTATATTTTTGTGAATATTTTGTATGAATTTTGAGTGAATAAATTTTATTTGATTTGATGGAAGAACTCACCTCATCATCCAATGACACTGGAAACTGTGTTATTGGCTTCACAGCTAGATCTTCCAAGCCAGTCTGTCTCCTGCAATAAAAACATAGATTAGAAAACATGGTCTAGGACATATTTGCTCTGATCACCAATAACATGATAAATGGATAAATAGTTTTATTGTTCATACACGCATAAAATACAAATTGAATACAGATAAAAGTTCCAAAAAAATAATTCATGAGTAACAAAATCAAAAATACTTAGGCATGGCCGAAGCCGTCAGCCAGAGTTGATAGTAATATTGTAGTTATGGTGAAATAAAAATCAATGTTTTCAATTCCACATAATTTATCTGTGCCAAACTTGAGGCTGTGCAAAGACTAAAAATAAACTTTCTACTGGTGATATTTTTCAAAGTTTTTCGATACGTATACTATAAAGCTACCAAAATGAAAAAGTTTTCTCAGGAAAACATTTTTTTTTGATCATTAATTTTTGAGATATGAGCGTCTAAAGTTTAAATTTTTGAGACAGAATAGTTCAAGTTCGGTAAGAGATAGATCCATAAGATTTAGAGGATAGATTCTCCATGGTACTGTTGATCTAATAAAACAGATATTTTCTGAAAATATCAATTTTTGAGAAAGTTATTCAATTTACTAAAAATGACCAAAAATAACTTGAACTCAACTATCATAGTGCAAATGTTTTTGTTTTATTTAGGTAGAAACATATAAATCTTAATCACCAATTAAAATATGTCATAAAATGATTGATTGATAAAATGCACTGTACAAAGTGAGAGATGTAAAATAAATCAAATAATGATTTATTGATTAAGGGCGGACTTGGGACTCCAGGTTCTCTCTGCCACAACCCTTTACAAATAGTAAGTAGATCGATAGATATTTCCTTGAACCGTGGACACAATTTAGATGCATAAGATCACATAAAAAATTAGAGCACCTACAGACGAAATTAATACAAGTCAGTCAATCCATGATAGTCTGCCTACATGTGATAAGTATGAATGAATAAATAATTTATGCTTAATAGTATGATAGAAAAAAGTATGAGATAAGAGGATTTTTCCTCTAAGATGATATAAAAAGGCTGGGCAAAGGCTAAAAATAAACGTTCTATTCGTGACATTTTTCAAAGTTTTTCGATTTGTATATCATCAAGCTATCAAAATGAAAAACTTTTCTCAGGAAAACATTTTTTTTTCTGATCATTAATTTTTGAGATATGAAGTTTAAATTTTTGGGACAGAACATTTCAAATTCGGCAAGAGATTTAGAGGATAGATTCTTCATGATATTGTTAATCTAGTAAAACAAACATTTTCTAAAAATATCAATTTTTGAAATAGTTATTCAATTCACTAAAAATAACTTTTAGTTGAGTTTTTTTTTTCTGGCTAGAAGAATTTTTGGGACAGAACATTTAAAATTCGGTAAGATATAAATCCATGAGATCTAGAGGATGGATGAGATCTTCATGGTATTGTTGATCTAGTAAAACAAAAATTATCTAAAAATATCAATTTTTAAGATAGTTATTCAATTTACTAAAAATGACCAAAAATAACTTTTAGTTGAGTTATTTTTGGCTATTTTTGGTAAATTGAATAACTTTTCAAAAAATTGATATTTCCAGAAAATTTTTGTTTTACTAGATCAACAATACCATGAAGAATCCATCTTCCAAATCTCATGGATTTACATCTTACCGAATTTGAAATGTTCTGTCCCAAATATTCAAACTTCAAGCGCTCATATCTCAAAAAGTAATGTTCGGAAAAAAATGTTTTCCTGAGAAAACTTTTTCATTTTGATAGCTTGATGATATACAAATCGAAAACTTTGAAAAATATCACGAGTAGAAAGTTTATTTTTAGCCTTTGCACAGCCTTCCAGTTCCAGTTCATTACATTAGTATGTTTTTGTCCAATAAAATACAAGTTTACATGCTATTCAGTTTCTTTTATCCGGCGCATTTACAATCGTCTATGAATCAGATGTTGAATTGCCATGAAATGAAACGTAGGCAAGTCACTTGTCAATAAATAAACCTAGTCAATTAGTATTAACCTTCACCCGCTGCTATCAACTTATTACGAGTACTTACTTATGCAAAGTGTATTGATTGCACAAAACAATCTAATAAATCTTGATACATTGTAACAAATATCTTGTGAATCTTATAAATATGCAAATAACGTATGTTCTTTATTGAATACTAAAAAGTAACCCATGCTTCGCTAGGGTCCAATTGATTGCACAAAACAATCTAATGAATGAATCATGATACATTGTAAAGACATATCTTGTAAATATTACAAATATATGCTAATTAACGTATGTTCTTATTCATAAACTAAAGGGTAACCCGTGCTCCGCAAGGGTCTAATTGAAAACTTGACAAGCTGAAAACTTGTTCTACTGAAATCTTGATGAATTCAAAATGGGTCTATAACCATCCTCGGTAAATTAAGAATCAATCAATCAATCAATCAATCATTTATTTCTTTCCAAAACATACATGAAAAAGTCAAAAACTAAAAACTAACTTAAAGCTAAAGAGAAATTAGTGACTGTATAAAATTCATTTTTTTACAGTAAACTCGTCTATACTGTAGCATGCTAACTCCATTAAATATGCTCTCAGCAATTCCTTAAATTTTGATCTATCAGGTTCATGTCTTATGCAACCTGGGAGACAACCAATAAATTTTATTCCCATGTACGTTGGACTTTGTTTATATTTTTCCTTATTGTGTTTCTTTATTGTGAAATTATTTTTATTTCTTGTGTTGTAATTATGTATATCTACTTGCCGTGGGAATCTAGATTCGTTAGTTTTTATATATAATATTGTCCTATAAATATGTACAGGCTGTACACCGTCATGAACTTTAACTTACTGAAGAATGGCTTGCATGATCGCTCTCTCATGATCAATACGCAAAATTTCAAGTTAATCAGTCAAGTAGTTCAGACGTGATGATGCGAATAATTCCTGAATTTCCTATCCCGTACGTGTATAAGCCAATTCTTTCCTTTATTATAATGAATTATAACAGTTAACAGATTACAGTTGATATTATTTATGGAATAAATTTCAAATCACATCTGGGATCGAACCCAGGACCTCTAGGTTGATACGCTAGCCTACAAATCAATCTTTACACATTAATGCATTAATGCGAACTCACATAATTTTCATCTTCAAAGTAAGAAATATTTCAAGTATTCAGTGTTTAATGGGAATTTGACTTTTCAAACACAGTACTGGAATCATTGGCATCAATTAATTGATTAAAAATGTTTATTATTGATATATTTTAATTTGCAATAATCATCATACAACTATAGATAGAATAGAATTTTTTATTGTCATTAAAAACATAGTGCACGTTGCACAAAAGTCGGTTAAATTTTAATCGTGATTAATTCCACGAGAACCAATCAGAGAAGCCGTCTTAACAAAACGGCCTTCTCTGATTGGTTCTCGTGAAATTAATCACATTTAAAATTTAACAGGCTTTTGTGCGACTGGGCCATAGTGTAACGGACATAGTCATCAGGAAACAAAACATTTATACAATAGTCACACAGAAAAACACAAAATGGAGCAATTCAGACAAGTCAAGACTTCATCTTGACACACATAAAAAGGAATAAGCAACAGGCTTTTTGCAAAAGGCTTTTGTGCAACGTGCACTATGTTTTTAATGACAATTAATCACATTCAAAATTTAACAGGCTTTTGTGCGACTGGGCCATAGTGTAACGGACATAGTCATCAGGAAACAAAACATTTATACAATAGTCACACAGACAAACACAAAATGAAGCAATTCAGACAATTCAATATGAAGTCTTGACACACATAAAAAGGAATAAGCAAGGAAATACTGTTCAAATTCGAATACCACTGAAAAAGTACCGCATAAAAAATTATTCATAATGAAAAACGCTATATTGAAAGGAGTTGTACATAATTTTGTTTGTCTCTGTCACAGTTAGTCAGTATTTTATACTTTCACTTTATAGTGACTTTCGTTGCTTCACATTGATTATCTAATCGCTAATGGCTTAATGAGCAATAAGTCAAGGTAATGAACATTATGAATGCATCAATACTTTTTCATTGCGGCTTCAGACTCAGAGAAACTTTCCCATGACCGAGACTTGGGAATGCTGAGAACTAGAATACATAATTCTTGAATGATACTCTTTCAAATATTCGGACAAAAAAACTTGACAAGTTAGGAGCTAGCCAAGACTATCCACATTACTTGAAACGCAGGCGGCAGGAAAAGATGCCAAATATTGAATCCAATTAGAAGATCACCGTCACAAAGGCGAGAGAAAGATAAAGCGTTGCAAATGCAGACTAAAAAACTCCAAACTTGTTTGAAACGTTTTTTCCACATTATTTGAATGAAAATCCAACTAATTGTGTCAGAGCTAGTCGAGAATATTCTCAGAAAACCACAAAGCGAAATCTTCAGAGGCGATTAGATTTATAAACACTTGAGGTAATAAGATTGAAATGATATATCTTGAAATAATCTAGATTTGCATGCAAGATACAAGTAAAATTTGTATGCAGTACTTGCACTTGAATGCAGTAATGCAACGTAAGGTGCGAACAGAGAGTATAGAATGTAAAGTATAGAATGTAAAGTATAGAATGTAAAGTATAGAATGTAAAGTATAGAATGTAAAGTATAGAATGTAAAGTATAGAATGTAAAGCCCCCCGCAAAGTAGACCCACGCTAATCCACGAAAAGCAACCCACGCCGTATGATGTTTTGTAAACCATTGCTAGGCTTCTCCAGACATCAGTTCTGTGTAATCAGTTCTGTATAGGCTTTAATTGACAGAATTGAACTCTAGTGATGGAACATGATAGAATGAGATTTAACAAGAAATAACAATCTATGGTAACTAAGTCATCTGTATTTATCATATCACTATTTTTGTGCGGTTGCCTACAGAAATAAATAACCTGTAAAATTTATAGAAAGCTCTATACCAGGTTGTAAAAGTTGCGAAAAAACGTATAGAAATGACGTCAACAAACAAATTTCAGCCATAAAAAAACGTGAGCTCAAATTTTCAATTATTTAGGAAAAATGAGTTGTCTAAAAAATTGGACAAAGACCAATATTGGCCGTGAAATAAGTAAGTTGTCAGAAGTGGGAGTAGGAGAAATTGTTGCTATCTGTCCATCTGTCTTGCGCCTAGCTGCTGAAGAAAGGGTTGAGAGGAGATAGGAGGAGTGTAGTGCTGCTAATCACGCTATGAATTGTGTGCAGCATTTGCTGGCAACAGTCTTCTCCTCTTCAAGTCAAACGACCGACGTCACGACACGACACGACACGTCACGCACTCCATCAACTTTAACTTTGCCTGCCAACGCTCCACATGACTTCTTCTCTGCCGCCTCCTCCACCTCCTCATCATCCACCACCACCATCTTCTTGGCTTCTTCTTCTATTCTATCTCCTTATTTTTCTTCTTGTGCTTCTGCTCTCTTCATCGTCCTACTCCTTCATCTTATTCTCCTTCTTCTCCTCATCTTTCTTCCACTAATTCGTCTTCTTCTTCTTCCTCTTCCTGCTGCTCCTCTTCTTCTCTTCCCCTCCTTATTCTAATTATTCTACTTCTCCTCTTCTACTAATTCTTCTCCTCCTCCTCTTCTACTAATTTTTCTTCTACCAATTCCTCTTCTTATTCGACGTTTTTCTTCTTCTCTTCCTCCTGCTCCTCCTTATTCTACTTCTTTTTCTTCTTCTCCTTCTTCTTATTCTACTTCTTCTCCTACTTCTCTTCTACTAATTCATTTCCTTCACCGTCTTCTTCTACATCTCCTCCTCCTGCTCCTTTTCTTCTTGACATCTACTTATTCTCCTTTTTTCTACTTTTCCTTCTCCTTATTTCACTTCTTTTTCTTATTATACTTCTCTTCTACTAATTTTGCTACTAATTTTTGCTCCTACACCCTCTTATTCTTCTTCTCCTCCGTCGTCTTTTTCTTCTCTTTCTTATACTCCTTCCTTCTTCTTCCTTTTCCTCCTCCTTCTCTTCTTTTTTGTCGTTTTATTTTTCCTCTCCTTTTTTCTTCTTCTACCTTCTTCTCCTCTCCTTCTTCTACTATTCCTCTTCTTCTTCTTCTTCTTTCCCGTCATCTTCTTTCCTCCGCCCTCATCTGCTTCATTTTCTTCTTCTCCTTCTTCTTCCCCATCATCATCATCATCATCATCATCATCATCATCATCATCATCTTCTTCCTTTTCTTCTTCATCATCATCTTCTTCTTCTTCCACGTATTTTTCTTCTTCTTCTCCTTCTTATCATCATCATCTTCTTCTTCCTCCTCTTCTTCTTCCCCATCATCATCATCATAATCATCATCTTCTTCTTCCTTTTCTTCTTCATCATCAGCATCTTCTTCTTCTTCTTCTTCTTCTTCTTCTTCTTCTTCTTCTTCTTCTTCTTCTTCTTCTTCTTCTTCCTTTTCTTCTTCTTCTTCATCTTCTTCCTCTTCTTATCATCATCATCTTCTTCTTCCTCCTCGTCTTCTTTATCATCTACATCAGCTTCTCCTTCTAAACGTTCCCTTCTTCTTCACCAACTACTTCTCCTCCACCTTGTTCGTCTTGAAGCCTTCAGTGAGCAGTTCACACTGTCACGACACGACACGACATGTCACGGAATCGCTCAATTTTTAATATGCTTTGTGCTGCGCAGTCTCCTCCGTTCTTCAAATGAATTGCCGACAACTTTTGACAGCCGCCTCTCAAGCCAGCTATTAAATTGAAAGCTGCCACAAAGTGATGAGCCCACATAAAACTATAGTGAGGTCCACGCTATAATGGCAGTGGAGAAAGAAAGGAGTACAGCGTTGCCGATTCTCTGCCTTGCCAGTTGCCACTATGCCTTTTATACAGGATAGCTGATTCCGGCATATTTGATGTAATTTATCAACGGTTCATTCTTGTTTTGAACTCCTCAACTAATCAACTTGAAATTTTGCATATAGATTCTTAATATACCGAGCATAAACAAAGGGGTTAGACAAGGTTGTTGTATATCGCCGACTTTATTTAATATTTATGTTGACGACATGTTACGCACATGGAAAACTTTAGTGGACTCAGGTTTACAGCTCTCAACCCATAGTTTTGTAAATTCAATTATGTATGCAGACGACTTATTAATAATTCAGAGAAATGAAGATTCCTTACAAAAATCAGTTTTCATGTTGGACAGAGTTGCTGAAAATTACAATTTGAGAATATCAGTTATAAAAACCAAATCAATGGCATTCAAAGGAAAATATCCAATTAGAACCAAAATAGAATTGAACGGAAAATTAATAGAACAAGTGAAAAATTTCAGCTATCTTGGTAATGATGTAACATATGATACAGATATTGATGTATACAATAAAATTTCAAAGTTTCAGAAAATATATGGCACTATACATAGAAACCTCAAAAATAAATCAAGACAAGAAACCAGAATAAAGTTCTATAATACCATTGCAGTTCCGACTCTCCTATATGGAAGTGAGAATTGGATTCACACACGTAGAATGAACAGTCGAATTCAAGCTGCAGAAATGAGGTTTCTAAGGAGTGTATTTGGCTGCACTAGAGTTGATAGAATAAGAAACACTGATATAAGACAGGGTTTATTGGTTGCTCCTCTACATGAAAGAATTATTCAAAATAGACGCAACTGGTGCAGTCATTTGGATAGAATGCCACCTGGAAGAATTCCCGTTGTAGTCCAAAACTATAGACCTACAGGAAAAAGAGATGTAGGGAGACCAAGAAAGAGATGGGTACCGGAACAGGTTCATTAATAAACCTAATCCCTGAAGTGAAGATGATGAAGTGAAGATGATCAACTTGAAATTTTGCATATAGATTCTTAATATACCGAGGATGGGTATACGACTATTAAAATATTGTTTATAGAGACAGGGGCCCTATGGACCTTTTTATAGAGGTCCATTGTTTATAGAGACAGTAAGATACAGATATAATGAGCATGAGCTGATGAACAGTAAAACGTATCGCATGAGTCTGTACGCACCTTTAGGTTAGAAGTTGCTAAAGTTGGTACTCTCAGTTTTTATATAAAGACATGATCAACTTATCAACTTGGACATAGTTACTTATTAAAAAATAATTTAATTATTGAAAAAAATACAGAAAACATAGAAAATAAATTTACAGCTGTGCTTAGTGAGAGAAGTTGTGTGTATTTTTGCGTTCAAAATTTTATAAAATTACTTGATTAATTCAATATGAAGTGATAATTAAGTGTTATATTTAAATATAGTTTGGTGTTTTAATTTCTCTAAATTAAAAATTTTTAGCTTATATATATTTTTGGACGAAAATTGAACTTGATTGTTTTACAGTAGAAACATAACCTATTTTTTGGACATTTTATTAATTTATCAAAATTTGGGAATGAAATAGATTTGGGCCAAGCCTGTTGTTCCTTCCTAATCATATTTATATGATTTGTGATTCTGTCCACAAATAAATAAATAAATGAAAATCAGTCTGCAAAATTACTAAAGTTATAGATAGTATGTGAGTTAAAATCAGTGCAAGGAAATAATGACCCACAAATTCATGAATGATGATAAATAGTTCTTTGAACTTTTTAAATACATCTTGAGACTTGGAACATTATTTTATCCCAGCCGAGAAATAGCGGCATACGTCCATGGAATATGTATCATAGATTTAATTAATATATTATAATATTATGATTAAATTGAAGGGAGATAACATTCAGGAGGTGACATTTAAGAAAATATACATATGAGTCATAAAAACAGGAAAACAAATTCCAAATCCCAACGAATTCGAGTCTTGGTATTATACAAAGAGTGTGGATACATGGGTTAAAGGTAAATTGCCAGTGATTGATTTAATATTTTATTGATAGATGATGATTTGATTGATTGATGATGATAGAAGTAGTCAGTGGAATAAAATTTAATCAATAAAAGAGACTAGAATAAATAGAGCAGGGCTCTCAATTCTCCAACCTACCTTAATAGCGAGCGTATCGAATTTTCCAGCGAAAAATGAGGGAGTATAGAGTCATTACTGAAACAACTGAGTACGCTGCTTCAATGAATAGCTTCAAATATCAGTGACGGAAGGGAAGGCGGAAAAACGGTCGGGACTAAATTAACCACAAACCAAGACCTGGAAGCCTAATGGTCAAATAATAAGGGAAATAAGAGAATAGAGTAATCGGAAAAAAGAGCTTCAAGAGTGTTTCTTCTTTCACGGGTTGTAATAGGGCTTCCAACTAGTTGAAATTGGCGTACAATTGGCTATAGTGAAGTCCACGTTATAATGACAGTGGAGAAGAATAGAAAAGTGTTGCCGATTCTTCGCCTTGCCACTGCCTTCCATAGAAAGTATCTGATGTAATTATTATCTCAAATAAATATATATCTTCAAATCATTATTCCTGGACCAAAAATCGAGTTACGAAGAAGTGTGTGCCAACATTAACTTTTTATCGAAATTTTTGGAGAATACAGGCTCAGCCTAGTTTTTTCTTCAATGTCATAATTATATTATTATTGTATTATTTTGTACAATAAACGAATAAATAATAATAATAGAATAATTAACTGTTCTGTCTTGTTTGAAATAATCAATTATATTTTATTCGTCAAGGACATATATTTTACAATGATAAATTAATTAATTTTCTTAATTGAGATTGAATATTTTGTTAATGGATTAAAATTTTCTTCATTGTTAAAAAAAACGATCTGGAAACATTGCGGAGGTAGACAGGTATAGCTCTGTCTGCTTTGTTGAATGATAGATAAGGATGGCAGCAGCAATGTTTATCAAATACTGCCAGTATAACGTGGACCTCGCTGTATTACTCTAAACATTTTCATGTTTTCTACATTTTCATGACGTCTCTATTGGGAGTAGACTACATAGACTCATAGAGGGTTGCAGTAAAACTTCATAATTAATTTTTACAAGAGTTTGAAAGCAATGAATAAGTTTAAATAGATGCAAGAAAAGGCAAAAAAAAAATGAAATGGGAGGAATTGAAATTCCAATATGGGAGAGCACACATATGCTCGTTCCTACTACAAAACTTCAGTTATTTCCTTTTCTATGAGTAACTTCATTTTTAAATTGAAATAGTTTGTTGTGCAACTAGTGCGCAAAGTGACAGTTTGCTGCACCGAAAGAAACGTTTAAGCACGAGCCGTAGGCGAGTGTGGAATAATGGTTTCTTGAGTGCAGCAAACGAACTTTGCGCATGTATTTCACATTAAATTTTTCCTACAGTTACCATTAAATATGAAAAGTGGGTAATTATGGGTAAAATTCCCTGAAATCCATCAAATGTTTTTCCGTGTCATTTTATTATTAACAAAAACCTTAATTTATTTAAAATTGAATAATAATAATTAAATTATAATGATTAGTAATTCAATTGAAAATTTATGTGACTGCTTGAAGGGGGTTTATCTTATGTAAGCATTGAAATGACTATAATCAAGGCACATAATGGCAAGGCAACGCTGTTCTCCACTGTCATTATAATGTGGACCTCACTATATCACAGCCAGTGTTACCAACTTAATTTTGATTTTCCTGCACTGGTGCTCCATATAACCTACTATTTTGCGTTGTCATGCTGCAAATCTGGAGTACGCGAAGTAATACTTTGCGCACTAGAGCAGAAAAGTGATTCTTTGCGGCCTGCAATCAGTGCAGAAATTGTCACTTTTCAAGGTATCTGTAGGAAAACTATTTTTCTTGATTTTGTGGTGAACCTGTACTGTAATCAACTATCCTCTTGTTCTATTGTCATTCGTTATTATAGTGAGGTCCACGTTATAAAGACAGTGGAGAAACGTTGCCGATCCTCTGTCTTGTCAATGCCTTCTATGAAGAGTAGCAGATATAGGTTTGTTGATGTAATATTAACTATTCATTCTAGTTTGGAATAAGCAATTATATTTTATTAAGCAAGAGATTTTATTTTTCAATAATTTCATAATGAATTTACATAATTAAAATGAAATATTTGAAATATCATCAATTCTACATTGCTGAAAGACGAACTGGCAATATAGCAAAGCGAGGAAGTGATAGCGCTATAGTGAGGTCCACGTTATAATGGCAGTGTGTTATTTGCAATGGTGTTGCTATCTTTGTCTATCGTTCAACAAAGCAGATGGCGCTATCTCTTTCATGCATTGCGATGTTGCCATATCGTTTATCAACAATGTAGAAATTCAACTAATTGACAGAATATTCAATCTCAATTATGAAAATTTATTATCACATCTTTAAAAAATATATTTTCTTGACAAATAAAAATATGATCAACTATTTTCAACAATAATGAAGAGTTAAATTGATCAGATATACCAGTATCAGCTGTTTGGGTGGCAAGGCTGAGATCTGGCAACCCTTTTTTCTTATCTTCCTACACTGCCATTATAACGTGGACCTCACTATATATTTTTTTTCTCTTCTAGATTCTGCAGTGAAAATCCTATAAGGTAGTGACTTTTTATAGCTTGAGATTCAGTAAATAATCATTTACACGTTAAATTCAATTCAATGACATTCAATAGTCATTTATAAGATTTACCTGAGAATAATAACACAATATTTCCTGTAAACATTTTGTGGAAATTAATTTCGTAAGGAAGTAACCTGGGTGCCTATACTCTGCTGAATTGTGAATGAGAAAGCGAAATGCAGCTGTATTTCATCTGAAATAATTGCAGGCTTCAGTTGATGTGTGCCATTTGAATAGAAGCAAAGCACTCGTTTGGCCATTATCAGTGCTTCAAGGTCGTTCAAATACAAACGCTGAAACCCTGCACTGCACTGATACTGTGTGACGGCGGCAGTTTACGAAACAATAATAATAGAATTGCTGTTGTCTTAAGCACCAGCCAAATGTCAGACATAGGACAACGATAATAATAAATACTATGGTGAAATTCATGATATAATAGCAGTATTTTATTAACATTGGTGTTGCTATCCTTGTCTATCATCCTTGTATCATCTCCGTATCATCTTTGTATAATCTTTGTATCATATTCCTATAGTGAGGTCCACGTTATAATGGCAATATTTCATTAACATTGATGTTGCAATCCTTGTCTATCATCCTTGTATCACCTCCGTATCATCTTTGTATCACGTTCGTATCATCTTTGTATCATCTTCATATAATGAGGTCCACCTTATATTGGCTTTATTTGATTAACATTGATGTTGCTATCATTTTTTTCAATTCAATTCTTTATTGCATAATTTAACAACGTAACAAATCAAAGGTTAATAAACACTTATCACGAAAAAAAAAATCTACCAGAACTAAAAATCTGATGTGGTACACTCACACAACTTTCCTTGCTCATTGAACTGTGAGCCTCATTCTTAAACGAGAATAATTAAGAGGAATAACATAATGACGATTGGCGGCAACTTATTTGAAACTACGATGAGACTGCTGTATATGTATATAAATAAATAATTATTGTTTTCAGAGTACTGTTTCCTTTGTGTAAATAAATTGTGAAATCCGATGATTTTTTTAAAGTCGTCAAAACAGCTGTTCTACAGATGAAATATCTCGACTACGACTATGACCTTTTTATAGACTGCTCTACCTACCTACCTCATGCACGAGAAGAAGGATACAAAGTCCATTTCTCAAGGATGGGTTGGACCCCCCATTAGTTTCCCAGGAAGGAGACTCATGCCAGTTGATAGATCTGATGAATAACTATACAGAGTATGAATTTGAAATAAATCAGTCAAGTCATTTTTGAGAAAATCGTGAAAAACATGGTTTTTTAGTAATTATCCGCCATTTTTCTCGAGAATATTACGCAGTTCCTGCAATTTTCCCAGAAATGAGACTCATGTCAGTTGATAGAGCTTATAAATAGCTAGCTATTCATGGTATGAATTCGAAGAAAATCGTTAGATCCGTATTCAAGAAAACCGTGAAAACATGGTTTTTTAGTAATCATCCGCCATTTTTTCCGTCATCTTGAATTGAATTTTATTGAATTTCTTATTGTCGGGTCCTCATGATATGAGGACCTTAAGCTTAAAATTTCAAGTCAATCGGTTAATTAGGAATAGAGTTACCGTGTTCACAGACACACACATACACACACACAGACCAACACCCAAAAATCATGTTTTTGGACTCAGGGGACCTTGAAACGTATAGAAAACTTGAAATTGGGGTACCTTAATTTTTTTTGGAAAGCAATACTTTCCTTACCTATGGTAGTAGGAAAGGAAAGTAAAAAACTATCATCAACAACTATATTGTTTATCATCCTCGTATCATCTTCCTTTAATGAGGTCCACGTTAAAATGACAGTATTTAATTAACATTGATGTTGCTATCCTTGTCTATCATTCGACAAAGCAGATAGCGCTATCCTTTTCTAGCATTACAACTTTGCCAGATCGTTTTCCAACAATATAGAAGAGCCTGTAATTTAACAAAATATACAATCTCAATCATGAAAATTTATTATTTTATCATTGATAAATATATTTTCTTGACGATTAAAACAGGACTGATCATATTAAACAGTGTGCCCAGTTAATATTAAGGTGCGTACAGATTTACGCGCCGCGAACATGAGCAATTCACTTTTAATCAGCTGATTCCAAGCTTTTTATATCTATATCTTATACCGTTTCTGTAAAAATACAGATATAGTCAGCTGATTAAAAGTGAATTGCTCATGTTCGCGGCGCGTATATCTGTACGCACTTTTACATCAGATATACTGGTATCAGTTATCCTCTATAGATATACTATATAAAAGGCAGAGAATCGGCATCGCTGTTTCCCCATCTTTCTCCACTGCAATTACAACGTAAACCTCACTATAGGAATTGCATTTTTATACTCTAATCGACAGTCGATCGAGACTTAACATTTCTGTTCACTCGTATTATTTACAAGGTGTTTGTGTTACATCATAAAGTAGGGAAATATTATTATATTTTCAAGAAAGATTATTTCTGTCATCTCTGGTTACATGGAGGTCGATCGCCAGCGCGACCTATACTGTAAGCTAAACAACGACATGACAGTTCTGACGACCCTAAGGAAACAAGATTATTTTTTCCGAAATCTGTAATCACTGATTCAAAGTTGTTCTAGTAGGCAAAGCCACGAAAAATTACAATTTTCGCAAAAGAACAATGTTAGTAAACCTGACGAAACAACATTTTTTTGTAATCTGTAATCACTGTTTCATAGTAGTTCTAGTAATCGAGGCCACTCGATCAAAATCAAAAATCATAAAACTTCACAAAAGAACGAGAAATACTTTTGAAGTTTTTTGAAAACTTTTCATCTGGTTCATTTGCAGCCTCAATGAGACACCGCGGCAGAAGAAAACATTCATCAACGGGGAACACCGTCTTAGCCATTGTCCTTCACAAACTGTCGCCTATTTCTCGAAACTTTCAAAGTAGGCAACTGCTTTATTCGAAACTTTTCTCACAATTTGCTCGTTTATCATTGTCATTTCTCCTCCATCACCAACGCCAAGCTGCATCAATATTGTTCTACTCCTCAAAATTCTCCTCACCCATCGTCAAAGTATCATTCTCAACTTTCCGAAACCCAATTTACATGTAGGCTACATAGTCTGAAAGAATCTATCGTTAATTTTCTAAGTTGAGAATACCTAAGTAGTTGAGAAGGTGATAATATCCTATACTATTAAACGAGCAACTTCTGTTTATATGTATAGATGTTTATATGTTTGTATTTCACCGGATCTTGAAAATGGCTCTAACAATTCTCACGAAATTCAGAACATAGTAGGTTTATAATATAAGAATTCGATTGCACTAGGTCTCATCCCTGGCAAAACTCGCTGAAGGACATAAAAGGATAAATTATTATAAATGAATTATAACAGCTGATAATAATTATTTCGTCGTCTGTTGCTGATGGAAGTGAGTGAGCGAGCTCATGTGTGTGGGACTGTGTCAAAGTTATGACTCAGCTGTTGAACTTTTGTAATCATTCAATCAGGTACTTAGTGCCGGTTGCAAAAAAGCCGGGTTATTTTCAATACTGATTCCAGTAGATCCATCTTTTTTAAATGGTATTCTCTGATTTGGTTCACGTCAAGTTAATCAGGATTAAAATTTAACCGGCTTTTGTGCAACTGGGCCTCTGTGAGGGAAATTTTTGCATTCCTCTGGGAATTAATCTCAATTTACTGTATGAATGTTATTATGATTTCTTGTTTCGTAATAAATTTTTTATGCTTTTGTACTCCAGAGCGAAGCTCGGTCCCCGATATTTGTGATAATATGAAATGATATTATGCATACAGAATAAACACATAAGGTTGCACAAGAGCTGGTTAAATTTTAACCGTGATTAATTCACAAGAACCGATCACAAAAGGGAGTTTTGATACGTCTTCTCTGATTGGTTTTCGTGGAATTAATCACGATTAAAATTTAACCGGCTTTTGTGGAACTAAAAGTTGTCTAAACACAGATTTATTAAAAACGAGATAACGGTTCCGGTTGTTTTACCATTATCAATCTCTGAGTAACTAAAACTACAAGTATAATTGAGCAGCACTGCTATTAGTGGAAGCCATGACCTATCAAAGTGAACGATTGAATGACAAGGCTTGCGATTGGCCCAGTCAAGCCCCTCTCCAATATTAGCGGTTCAGGTGAAACAAAATGGCGATTCAAACAGCAAACGAAGACAACCATGGACGATTATTGAATAGTTAAATGTTACGAAATAAATATGTAAAAACAAGAGATAAATGTTACAAAAAGATGGTAAACTGAAGGAATAAGAAAATAAAATTGCAAATTACCAAAAAATTCATGATAAAAAAGGTTGGTGGTGTTGTATTGGTTGAAATGAATCTGACCTTTGAAACTTAACTGTGAATTATCCTGTGTTACTTTAGTTATTTCTAAAGTTTCTAGAATACTCACAACAAGAAGACCTTTGTTATTAAAATTCAGAAACTCAACATTCTCCTCGGTTTTGAACTTCTGATCGTTTGTTATCAAATGATTAGCAAAATTAGAGAGCCCATTACATTTTATTCCAATCTATGATATGTTCTTAGACAGACCCTACTTTTGAAACGTCTATACTTTCAAAAGACTAGAAGAAAATAAGACTATGAGGAATGCAACTTCAGGTCTTTTAATTCAGTGAGAATAGCATGGTCAGAAAAAAGTTAACAAAGTAAAAGTAAAACAAACGTATTGGTTAGAAGTGTCCAACACAAATCATGCCGTTTTCATACAAGAGAATTTGTTAAACTTCGATTATTAAGATCAGATTTTGTCTCAGTTGCACAAAATTCTGTTAGATTTGAACCGTAATTAAATGCCCCGAGAAACAATTAGAAAAGCCTTCTCTGATTGGTTCTCATGGCATTTAATCATGATTAAAATTGCCTACCCCACCTAACTATACATGTAACTACACATAACCTACCCTACCTAACCCAATCAACTCAACTTAATCTTCTTAACCACACCCTACCTTTTCAACCTTTCCAACTGTACTCACCCCTGTACAGTAGTACCTGTCATGGGGGAGCTAACCGGCTTTTGTGCAACCAGAACTATATATCTTATGATTCATATAGATTGCAATGAAAAATTGTAATTGTAATTGATCTGATACCACAGAATGAAAGTTCACGAAAGGTCGACGATCCAAGCAACACCATAAAGTAGAAAATTTTGGTTCGTTGCTCAACAGATCAGAGATACAAGATGGATGATACAATTTGGTTCGTTTCTCTGCAAGAGACATCACTCCATTTTGCATCGAGTTACTTAGATTTGTATCGGAAAAGGGAACGGGAACGACATATTTTGAGTGCCGACTATATTAAACAGGAGGAGGGTGGAAGGAAAAAAGGGAAGCCATGTGAAAAACAAGGCCTAACATCACACAGGCCTCGGCTGCGACATTCCAGCTGCCATAGAGCCACTCATAAGAACAATGGCGAAAGTAATGTTGTGACCCTGACGCCAAATTGAATCGGCTTCTTGCTCAGTGGCTCACAAGGCCAGGGCTAACACAGTATCACTTGGTTGCTTCCAAAACACCACATTTTCCCTCACCAGTCACGATACTTCCCCATAGGCAGGCAATCTTATTCACCTCACATCAGTAGCTACACCAGTATTTCCACCACCTGCTTCTTAATAAAGCTGCATAACTTACAGTGTATTACAGCTCTAGTGAGGTCCACGTTATAATGGCAGTATTTGATTAATACTGGTATTGCTATCCTTGTATCATCTTTTTATCATCTTCCTATAGTGTTGTTCGTTCACGTTATAATGGCAGTATTTGATTAACATTGGTGTTGCTAGGATGATAGACAATGATTTTAACACCAATGTTAATCAAATACTGCCATTATAACGTGAACCTCATTTTGGGAAGATGATACAGAGATGATACAAAGATGTGCAGAGATGATACGAAGATGATACAGAGATGATACAAAGATGTGCAGAGATGATACGAAGATGATACAAAGATGTACAGAGATGATACGAAGATGATACAGAGATGATACAAAGATGTGCAGAGATGATACGAAGATGATACAGAGATGATACAAAGATGTGCAGAGATGATACGAAGATGATACAGAGATGATACAAAGATGTGCAGAGATGATACGAAGATCACCCTCATTCTAGTATCATCTTCGATGTTCGATGTTTTTGAACGGGTAGTATTATAGTCCACTAGGCAGCTGATTTATGATGAATAATTAACCTTTTTCCTTTTATATTATTCTTGTAGTGCAAAATTTCCAAAAACCTTGTATATACGTCGACGCGCAATTTAAAAAGGAACATAACTGACAAATTTCATGAAAATCTATTACCGCGTTTCGCCGTATATGCGAAACATATAAACATTTAAACATCAAGAGAAATGCCAAACCGTCGACTTGAATCTTAGACCTCACTTCGCTTGGTCAACAATGCTGTCACAATCAGAACACCATAACAACAACATACAAAAACACAATAATACGGACTGAAAACAACAATATTGACATATAACAGCTATTTGAATGGACTTTTAATACGAATGCCTATTGTTCCACTATAATTGAAATAATTTGTTCATCGCTAAGTGTAATAATTCAGACAATTCCACACTATTTTACCAGTAAATTACCTTTCAGTGCATTTCAAGGAAAAACTCGGTTGTGAAATTCTTAATCGAATTGGGTGATATATAGGCATACATGCTGCAGGAGTTCTATTCATTGATAGGCAGTAGCAAACATAAAAATACTCAGGAATATAAAACAACACTTTTCGAACTAATCATTCGAACAATTCAAAAATATTAATGATTAATTATTAACAATGGAAATTTGTTATACAGCCTATATGCTGCAGGAATATTCTATTCATTGATAGGCAGTATCAAACATGAAAATACTCATGAATAAAAAGCAGAACTTTTCGAATTAACCTTTCGAACAATTCAAAAACATTAATAGTTAATTATTATCTAAGGAAAATGTTCCCATGAATAAAATAATGTCCGTGATATATTGTCGAAGGGAATTATTCCCACGAAGGAATTCGAACGAATAAATGAATTCCGAATTATAAATATAAAACGAATAAATGAATAAACGTTGTAGAATACAATGCTTATAATGTTGCTTACATTGAGGAGAGAGTCCGCTAGTGTGATGTCATTGCATCTTCAACGTCGGGTGTTGGAGCTTATCATCTCCCCAGACTTTTCGTGTAGTTGCAAACACTCACGGCTGGCAAGTTGCTTATTATCGCAACAACAGAACAAGTGAAGCAGTCAGGTAACAAAAGGAACGGAATCGACGTCTTGAGAGGGCTCTGACTCTGACTCGCATACATTCAACAATACTCCTATAATTATAGTGAGGTCCACGTCATGATGGCAGTATTTTATTAACATTGGTGTTGCTATACTTTTCTATCATCCTTGTATCATCTTTGTATCATGTTTGTATCATGTTCGTATCATGTTCGTATCATGTTTGTATCATGTTCGTATCATGTTTGTATCATGTTCGTATCATCTTTGTATCATGTTCGTATCATCATTGTATCTATTCCTATAGTAAGTCCACGACCGTTATGATTGCAGTATTTTATTAACATTGGTGTTGCTATACTTGTCTATCATCCTTGTATCATCTTTGAATCATGTTTGTATCATGTTTGTATCATGTTCGTATCATGTTCGTATCATGTTCGTATCATCTTTGTATCATGTTCGTATCATCATTGTATCTATTCCTATAGTAAGGTCCACGACCGTTATGATTGCAGTATTTTATTAACATTGGTGTTGCTATACTTGTCTATCATCCTTGTATCATCTTTGAATCATGTTTGTATCATGTTCGTATCATGTTCGTATCATGTTCGTATCATCTTTGTATCATGTTCGTATCATCATTGTATCATATTCCTATAGTGAGGTCCACGTTATGATGGCAGTATTTTATTAACATTGGTGTTGCTATACTTGTATATCATCCTTCTATCATCTTTGAATCATGTTTGTATCATGTTCGTATCATCTTTGTATCATGTTCGTAACATCTTTGTATCATGTTCGTATCATCTTTGTATCATGTTCGTATCATCATTGTATCTATTCCTATAGTAAGGTCCACGTTATGATTACAGTATTTTATTAACAATAGTGTTGCTATCCTTGTCTATCGTTCGACAAAGCAGATAGCAATATCCTTCTCAAGCTTTCAGCAACGTTGCCAGATCGTTCTTCAACAATGTAGAAATATGATTAATTAACTGAATATTCAATCTCAATTATTCAAATTTATCATTCAATCATCTTCTTCTTAAAAAAAGGATTAGATGATTGAATGATAAATTTTAATGATCGAGACAGAATATTTTGTTAATCAATTATATTTCTACATGAAAATTCAACCATTGTCTTTTTTCTTTAGGGCTACTTTTAATGTAAATCTTGGTACCCTTTTAAATTATTTTATCACAACATGTTTCGGACATTAATGCCATTTTCAAGTCAAAAAAAAAAAAATTTGAAAGGGTACTAATATTTATATTTTATTCAAATTTAACCATTTTTTAAATTCAATCATTGAGAAAATTATTTTTTTACGAATGAAATATAATTGATTATTTTCAACAAGTAGTATGAACACTAAATATTAACATCAGATATACCGATATCAAATATTCTCGATAGAAGGCAGTGGCAAGGTAGAGAATCAGCACCACTTTTCTCCTATGTTTCTCCACTGCCATTATAACGTGGACCTCACTATAGCACAGTTGCGCCAAGTTTCTTGGTCTCAATTCGTTGTTACAGATATGTGACTATGAATGAATATGAATTATGATATTCGGTCATAAAAGAACTACAGACAGCTGGCAGCTGCTTAAAACCAATAGTGGAACAATGTGGCCAGAACAAAGCGTGATTCAATAAGATATTTAAAAACGATGAATGAATAATTCGCATGCTCTTAATATACTGAACGTCTGGTACTCTACCATAGCTGGTCTGATTCAAAACTCAACAGTAAGACTGAAGGAGCTTGAACATCTTTTTATATTTTCTCTTGTGTTTTCAATCTAACAATGTTCCACGGAAAATAATGCTTTCATTGGTTTGAATTCATCGAAGATGATTCGAATTAGATATTCTTGAAGATAATCAATGGCAGTTTAGTTGAAAATCAATAGGAATTGAGGATCAATCTATAGTGATATTAACTTCAAACTGTCGTATTCCTTCTAAGTAACATATTAAGGTGCGTACAGATATACGCGCCGCGAACATGAGCAATTCACTTTTAATCAGCTGACTATATCTGTATTTTTACAGAAACGGTAAGATACAGTTATGAAAAGCTTGGCATCAGCTGATTAAAAGTGAATTGCTCATGTTCGCGGTGCGTAAATTTTTACGCACCTTTATACTCATTCAATCAATGGTACAATTTGGACTGAGTCTCACGATAGCTAGTAAATTTATTGGAAGGTACAGAATGAGTATACATAAATAGAAAATTATAAAATTTTAAGCGACTTGTAACTGGCAATGCACAATAATTCATAGATTCGATAATTAATCTCTTAAAACTTTCAATTTTTACAATCCTGGGAGTAGTGATACTTATTATTCATTTATACCTATTTTGAAAGTTAATGACTTGAGATCAGTGACTTCAAATTAGGCCCAAAGGAAATAAGTCGCCTCTAAGGAGACATTGAACATTTAACTCTGGCCATTTATACACTGGTCCAGAAATATTAAAAATTCCACAGAAAATAAAATTTATAATTCTATTGCCAATACCATATCGATTAACATGAACATGGATCAGGATTAGGATCATGCATCCCGTATCCAAATGCCGCAGCAGAAAGTTGAACTGTGAACCTAATCCAATTCTTCAGCTAACAGGAACTGTCAATGATTAATCAATCCACTTCTTTAGCTAACACCAACTGTCAATGATTAATCAATGTGGTCCTCTTTCTTCACCTCTCACTCACTCAAACACTCTCTCACTCTTTCTCTCACTCAATCTCTCGCTCACTCTCTCTACCTCTTTACCCCCTCATTCCCTTTCTCTCAGTTTGGTAGAGAGTTAGTGGGGAGGATATTTTTAATATTCTTTCCGAAGAATGGACATTGATATGTCCAAAGCTCCGCCAATTTATGTAGATGCATAACAATATGATTATTATCTATAGTTATTATATTACAAATTGCTTTTTCGTATCATATACAGTTCAATAATTATTTTCTTAGTCTATATTATGTAAATTTATCTATAATTTTGCTGTATTGTAAGCTATTGTATATAAGTGTATAAGCCAGTATATATTGTAGTCTACATAAATAAAGTACTCAATCAATCAATCAATCAATCTCTCACTCTCTCCTCTCGATCTCTCACACACTCATTCTCTCTCTATATTTCTTTCTCGTATTCAATCTCTCGGTCACTCTCTCTACCTCTCTCTCTCTCTTTCTAATCTAATCTCATCTCACTCTATCTCTCTCTCTCTCTCTCTCTCTCTCTCTCTCTCTCGAGACGAGATCGTTTGTTCCAGTGGAGCAGACCGGCTGTCACCGGGACTAGGACTGAACCAGGCGACACAAAAGTGTTCCAGAACGAGTTAAACTTTGCAGCCAAGACGGACTCTGATCGTAACAGGATAAAAGTGGCAAGAAGTTATCGCTATCCCTTTGTCGCGCTAAGCACAACCAAGTTTTATTACTGGAGCTCAACAAACGTGCCAATTACAAGTGGATGGGGCGCCAGGCCACCAAACAACACTACTCATACCACCGGAGATACTACTGATCGCACAAATAGTTCACATTCTACATAATATAATTTTATCTTTTTTACCTAGGTTGTATCAAGAAACCTAGAATACTAGGTACATTGGTTTGGATTGTACCTTCAAGATTCAAGTTAAATCCAAAACTCAAACATCTTCAACATCTACCTGAATCAACAAAACTTGAAGAAGGGTCTACATTGGTCTGGTGGATTCAAGTTACTGTTTTTTCCAAATTTGATTTCCAGTTTGCAAAATACATTCATTTTACACCAATTATGAATTCAAATAATCTTGACTAATGTGAACGCTCCTATAGTGAGGTCCACGTTATAATGGCAGTGGATAAAGATAGAAGAATAGTGATGCCGATTCTCTGCATTAATTAATTATATTTCTACACTGTCAAAAACATAATTGGCATCATTGTGGACCTAGGAAAGGATAATAACACCGGCTTTGTTGAATAATAGACAAGGATAGCAAAACCAAAGTTGATCAAATACTGTCATTATAACGTGGACCTCACTATATACCGCCAGCTATTTATAGATACCCATCTTGATATTATTTAAGGGTAGAAAACAGCAAATTCATATGGCTTTTGTTGGTGGGGAATCCCTTGCGTGAAGGTCCCACTGCCTGAATATATCATTTAAGCCGTCATTAAGCATTACTTCTGTCATACTTCAGCCTGGACCGACAATTTAACGTGCCCATCTCATAACAAGGGAGTGATCTGGTTAAAATCTTTTGATTTCGGATCTCTATGCTGCTACGCAAGCACTCTATCCACTAAACCACGAATCACTTCTATATTTAATGGTGATTTTAATTTATTCAAATTAGAATGAAATAGAACCCTAATCATACTTCTGATTTAAAATTTTCAAAGCACTATATTTTCACATTCTACACAACCCAACTCACAAGTCAACTTCATTACGTAAATAAATTTATTGAAAAATAATGGAGGGACAATATTAATCAACCAAAATTATTCATCTTTGATTCTCTTGTCATCAGAGTTCCGAATTAGATAGAAAAAAATAATGAAATTTATATACATTTATATACATTTCCCAAGATATTCGTTCAAAAAATAATGAAGCATAATAATCAATCGTGCCGATCTCACAACAGCCGGTTAAATTTTAACTGTGATTAATTCCACGAGAACCAATCAGAGAAGCCGTCTTTTCAAAAACGCCTTCTCTGATTGGTTCTCGTGAAATTAATCACGGTTAAAATTTAACCGGCTGTTGTGCAACCAGGTCTGACTCGCTTTTTGTCATCAGGTTTACAAATATTGAATAGGAAAATGATAAAATTCATATACATATAATAATATTATTTCCCAAGATATTCGTTCAAAAAATGTATTAAAGCTTCGGTCATCATTTGAAGAGCAAGATAATCAAGACCAAGTATCTTGTCGTCAGAGTTTCTAATCAAATAGAGAATAATCAAATTCATATTATACATATCATAACACATTTCCCAAGATAAGCGTTCAAAAAATGTAGTAAAGCTTCGATCATCCTTTGAAGAGCAAGACAATGAGAACAAATCTCTTGTCGTCAGAGTTTCTAATTAGATAGAAAAATAATGAAATTCATAATACATTTCCCAAGATAATTCGTTCAAAAAATGTATTGAAGCTTCGATCATCCTTTGAAGAGCAAGACAATGAAGAACAAGTATCTTGTCGTCAGAGTTTCTAATTAGATAGGAAGATAATGAAATTCATATAGCCTACATATCATATTACATTCCCCAAGATATTCGTTCAAAAAATGTATGAATGCTTTGATCATCCTTTGTAGAGCAAGAACACGAAGAGCAAGTCTGACATTCGTGTGTGGGTGTGCTTTTGTATGACTTGAAATTAATATCTCGCTCCATCTTTTTCTCATATCTTTCACACATACACATACACACACTGACAATAAAATGAGTACAAAGAATAGTCGGGGACAAAACTCGGCCTCTAATAGATTTTCGACTAAGGATGACATCTCCGAGAATAAAAAGAAAGAAAAAGAGAGAGAATGTGAGAGAGAGAGAGAGAGAGTGTGTTAGGGGGGAAAACCGAAATAATACGTAGGCAGGAAGGAAGTGGGGCAATGGAAATAGAAAAGCTCGCAATTGAAAGAAACTGAAGTTCCATTCAATGAGTTCAGTGTTCATTCAGATCGTCGGGCGTCGGATCCATTCACAAAACGTTCTCCAAGAGAACAGCGAAGCCCGCAAAGTGCCAAATGGGTGATATTTTTCCAAAGCGAATATTTCATCTTTGGAGAGTAATGCAATTTACAGCAGGTGCAGAGCTTATTGGAACGGTACACGGTTGAAAGCAAATTCCAGGAACAAGCACATCAGTATTCTAGCCTTGTCAAATTGATGCTGATGGCAAGAATAAACTCCATCTCAGTGGCAACAAAATAATTCAAATCTGAGGCTAGGATTATTGTGTTCTCAGAATTGCAGCCATTAATTACTTTCTAGTAAACAGAAATGAGCCTTTGAGTTTCATATTGTAATATACGGTAATATGATTTGAACAGTGATGCGTGCTGAAAAGTGTACACGGGTGCCTATACACCTCCTCCCATCCAATCACAAAATGCCTAAAATCGGAATTACAAAATTAGAGTTCACAGATTCTTGAGGACTGAACATTTTGTGAATTGAAGAACTACAAGACTTAACCTATTTCGGACTATGTGTTATCTAAATTTGGGAGAGGAATAGCACAAGGTAATTTCTCTCCCTATCATTACTTTCCTTGCCCTACTAGGTAAGGAAAGTATTGCTTTCCAAAAAAATTCAAGGTACCCTAATTTCATGTTTTCTATATGTTTCAAGGTCCCCTGAGTCCAAAAAAGTGGTTTTTGGGTATTGGTCTGTATGTGTGTGTGTGTGTGTGTGTGTGTGTGTGTGTGTGTGTGTGTGTGTGTGTGTGTGTGTGTGTGTGTGTGTGTGTGTGTGTGTGTGTGTGTGTGTGTGTGTGTGTGTGTGTTGTGTGTGTGTGTGTGTGTGTGTGTGTGTGTGTGTGTGTCTGTGTATGAGTGTATGTGCGTCTGTGTACACGATATCTCATCTCCCAATTAACGGATTGACTTGAAATTTGGAACTTAAGGTCCTTACACTATAAGGATCCGACACGAACAATTTCGATCAAATGCAATTCAAGATGGCGGCTAAAATGGCGAAAATGTTGTCAAAACAGGGTTTTTCGCGATTTTCTCGGAAACGGCTCCAACGATTTTGATCAAATTTATACCTGTAATGGTAATTGATAAGCTCTATCAACTGACACAAGTCACATATCTGTGAAAATTCCAGGAGCTCCGCCCCATCTATGCAAAGTTTGATTTTAGATTCCCAATTATCAGGCTTCAGATACAATTCAAACAATAAATTTCGAGTGGAAAAGATTGAGCATGAGAATCTCTACAATTGATGTTCAGTAACATTTTCACCTAAAATTAAAAATAAGCTCGAAATTCGAGAAAATGTGATTATCCAATTGCAAAATGTTGGCAACTTTTGATTCTATTAAATGATTCACTATGAAGAGATAGCAGACCTCGTGTGTCTCCAGCGTTATCGCCCTGTCACCAGCTGGCTCAAATCTTTGAATAGTAGACTTGAGATGCGCGGGAACACTAGCGTCAGGTGATAAATTTTCATAACGGCAAGGAAAGTTGTGTGAGTGCGCCACACCAGATTTTTTTGATACTGTACTTATTGTACGAATGAATAAAGAATAAATGAATAAAGAGTTATGTTTTCTGTATGAAACATTATGGATAGAGTATGCAGAGGTACCTGTTGTAGACAGCAATAATTTGATTACTTTTACTGATGACTGTGAATGAAACGTATTTCATAGTTCCCTAGTAATAGGGCCATTAATAAGTTATCGATGCAAATAATACTTATAAAACAAGTTTGATGCAAATACTGTATAACAAAGAACAAGGCTTTTCATTTATTTTATACATTGATACATGCAATATCATTCTCAATTATGAATGATTGGAAAAGGAACAACAGGCTCAAAGCCCACAACTGTTCCTTTCCCAAATTTGGATAGAAATTGTCCAAAAATAGGTTATGTTTACAATTCATGAATTTTGTTTGAAAATTTTTGTCTGAAAATCAAAATAATTTGTTTGAAAAAGTGGATATTAAAAATATAACGAAGAAAAAATTGCTTGTTACAGTAGTACTGGAAGTGTATAAATTGATATGAAATCAACTAAAATGACTTGAAAAAATACTAAAACTAATCTAAAATATTGTGAGGTCCACGTTATAATGGCAGAGAGAAAGATAGGAGAACAGCGTGGCCGATACTCAGCCTTGCCAGCGTCTTCTATATAGTATAGTTGTTACCGGTATATATCTTATGTAATATCAACGGTTCATTCTTTTTTGAATTAATTTTGGTTTTTACCTGTTTGCTTCACATATTTTTTTCTATGAAAATAAATAAATAAATAATCAATTATATTTTATTCTTCAAGGAAAAAAATTCCAATGATCAGATAATAAATTTCCATAATTGAAATTAAATATTTCGTAAATTAATTATGTTTCTACATTGTTAAAAAAACGATCGTTGCAGAGCTGGAAAAGGATAGCGCTATTTACTTTGTCGAATGATAGACACAGCACCAATGTAATCAAATACTGTGATTATAACGTGGACCTCACTATGCAACGTTGAGCTAAGATGCAACCGGAAAATGAGCGAATAATATAGAAGATAGTACTTCTCACTTCTCAAGGAAAACCAGTGACAAGTCAACTAATGCTGGAGTTATAATTCCGATGATTCTCTGCGGTGTTAGTTCGTACAAAACTGGTAGGTATGAAATCAAGGACTGCACTGATAGTATTACTCATTAGAGAGAGCATCAGAGAGACAAAGAAATCTAATCGAGCATGACGATTCAACATGAGAACGACCATTCAGTTTTCACGCAATCAGACACGATTCTGATTCAGTCTAATCAGTCATTCTTGAAATCACCTACTTATACATATCATGGAACCAGTATTGATTGTATGTTATAGTTTGTATAAAATGAGTTCATTCTTGGTCCTCCATCCAAAGAAGACTTACAGCGGTACCGAAATGTGTAAAATTTCAACTTTCTCGAATTTCTAATTTAGCCACAGAATTATACGTAGAACATCATCCCCGATATTACAGTAGTGCTGAAAAAGTTTGAGGGTTGCAAAACTGAAAGGAAATACAATTTTCGCCACACTGCACAGAAATCAGCTGTTTTCCAGTCCCTACGTAGATCTGACCAGCCGCTAACATGGAACTAAGAAAGGTGCTCAAAAAACAGCTGATCAAAAAACTTTTCATTATTTGTGCTCATTATTCAATAATAAATTGAAACATTTATAATAATATCATCTTATTGACATTTGAAAGAATAAAAAAGTATAAACTCAACCTCCCACATAATTGAACATCATCTTTTAGGTTATTTAGACAAATCAGAATAAAAAATAAAAATACTTGGACAATTTCCTGATATTCAGATTACCTCAGATTTGCTAGAGCTAACACCTTCCACTTCTGCTTTCGGAAGTGTTTAGTAAACAACTATTCTCATATATATTGTTTATTTTTGTGTGTGGCGAAAAATACTGTTCGCACCATGGGCAAAAATGTTTTTCCTACAGATACCCTGAAAAGTGACCATTTGTGCACTGATTGCAGGCTGCAAAGAATCACTTTTCCGCACTAGTGCGCAAAGTGAGTACTTTGCGTACTCCAGATTTGCAGCATGACAACGCAAAATAGTTAGTAGGTTATATGGAGCACCAGTGCAGCAAAATCAAAATGAAGTTGGTAACAGTGACTGCTGTGGCTGCTATAGTGAGCAGAGGTGCAACGAAGCACAACGCGCTAATTATTAAGTAGATATTATAATGGAGGACAACGACAGCACAGTGCCACCACAGCACACACCACACAGCTGCCCCCCGCCATTCAAACACTACTACATTATTCAGGCAATTTTACCCATAATTACCCACTTTTCATATTCAATGGTAACTGTAGGAAAAATTTAATGTGAAATACGTGCGCAAAGTTCGTTTGCTGCACTCAAGAAACCATTCCGCCCTCGCCTACGGCTCGGGCGTAAACGTTTCTTTCGATGCAGCAAACTGTCACTTTGCGCACTAGTTGCACAAATAACTATTTCCGGCTCTCAATCTTTTCTAGTCCTCGGCCTACGGCCTCGGACTTTTAGAGGTTTTAAAGACCGATTTCGAGCCAGAAAAATCTCATTTTCTGCTATAGGTGCAAAATATACTATTTTCTGATGAAATTGAAAATATTGCGAAAGTATGTTTTTATTTTGAATATCACTTTTCTCAGAAATATGGGATGTAGTAATAAGTAAGAATCATTTTTTTATCAAAATAACGGGGAGAATGTCTCTTTTCTATTGGTGTCTAGATCATTTTGAGCCGACTAGGCCAAGTGGGTGGTTGAAGCGAGCAAATATCTGAGAAATAATTGAAATTATTTTTCCAATCGTCTAAAGTAGTCGGAACAACGTATTTTTACCAAACTAGAACGAAAAATAAATTTCCCACTAGGGATAAGAAATTATGTTATTAACTCTTGATTTTTTGAATTCAAAACACAGTAGTTTAATTCTTCAACAATGTTGAGATTTATGTAAGAAATACTCAAGATAATACGTATTATACGTAGCATTCGACAAGAGTAGCCTACACACGTCTGTTAAGCAAGATCAAATTCATATTCATTTTATTGTTGTAGAATTACAAAATATGCATAGCAAAGTCAAATGCAAAACAAGAAAATTAATAGGATCGGAGAAAGTTACAAAAGATACTTCGCCTATTTGAATAGATTTTGGGTTATTTCAGTTCAAGCCAAGGATCGTCTGGATTGATCTGATTGAGCTGTTAGTCTAGAGTTTCCTGAGCTGCTATATAACTTGAATATTCTTGTTCCGATTTCCCTTATCAATTTTATATGGTAGATTTTTGAAACTGCATTTCGGGTTTTCTTGGTGGAATTAAATGTTTACATTCTACATTTCAGGATTTGAATGAGCATTGGAGGTTTGTTTGGAAAGCAAATAAACAGTTTATCAGAAATAAAGCTTTCCAGGTAAGAAAACATTTAAATCCACCAAGAAAAACAGAAATGCAGTTTCAAAAATCGACCATATAAAATTGATAAGGGAAATCGGAACAAGAATATGCAAGTTATATAGCAGCTCAGGAAACTCTAGACTAACAGCTCAATCAGATCAATCCAGACGCCCGTCAACATTCACCATTGAATCGCTCATCACTCCGTCATTCTCTCTCACTTACAAACGCAATCTAAGTTTTATGCTCTCTCACTCACCTCCTCTCCCTTCCACTAACTCTCTCTCTGTCCCTCGACGCTCTCACTCAGTGTTTTCTCTTTTCCATTTTCTAGCAGCTCCCGCTAGCAGTCGAGCATTCACAGCGGCAAGATAAGAAATGACAGACGAAAACTGAATGAAGTGAACTGCTTGAAAGCGCCTTCCTTGTTCGGCAGCGAACAGCACAGATATGAACAGATCCTGACATGGAAATATCAGTTACATTTATTTCCCAGATATCACTGTTACTTCTGGAAAGCGAATTGCTTCGGTTCACTTCGAGGGGAGCAATGAGTGAATGAATGGTGAGATATTATTGTATTACTTTGACTACAAATAAACTAAACTATTCAAAAACACTGATCGATCTAGAGTGACTAGAGTGAGGTCCACGTTATAATGGTAGTGGAGAAAGATAGGAAAACAGCGTTGCCTATTTTCTGCCTATATTCTTCTTGATACTGGTATATCTGATGTAATATTAACTGTTCATTGCTTCATTCTTGTTTAAAATAATCAATTATATTTTTTTTGCCAGGAAGATATATTTTTCCATAGAAGATAACTGATACCGGTATATCTGATGTAATAATAACTATATCAATTATATATTATTCACTAGCCGTCAGGCTCGCTTCGCTCGCCATATCCGTCTAACCAGGGGGCACCACCCCATTTTTATCATATGTAAGGACGATCCAGTCGGGGGTCCAGACTAAACGTCTGGCTAAACAGATATGGCGAGCGAAGCAAGCCTGACGGCTAGTAATATAATATTCCCAGGAATAGCTGTGATTGAAGTAGCAGTGCCCAATCAATTTTATAAATGCATTTCAATCTTCAACTTGGTGCCAACCTAACAAAGTCAACTCAACTTAATGCCAACCTGACAAAATTATTAATTTAGTTACCAGTTAACAACTGTTTCGAAGAGGTACTCTCTCTAGATTATAGTTCTATATTAACATATATGGTATGGACATTTTTCAATTATAATTAAGAGAATAAGAAGAATATACATGCCAAAAGACGAACTTAAAACCCTTAAAAACCACCCTTAGAGTTAAAATATTGCCAAAAGATTTCTTAGTGCACCTCTAAAGGGCCAACTGAATATACCTACCAAATTTGAACGTTTTTGGTCTGGTAGATTTTTAGTTTTGCGAGTGAGTGAATGAGTGAGTCAGTCAGTGAGTGAGTGCCATTTCGCTTTTATATATATAGATGAAGAAAAAATATTTATCAATCATCTAATAATGAATTTTCATGATTGTGTTTAAACATTTTGTTGATATTTCTACATTGTTAAATCACAATCTGGCAACGTTGCGAAGCTTGTAAAGGATAGCGTTATTCACTTTGCCGAATGATAGACAAGGATAGCAACACTAAAGTTAATCAAATACTGCAATTATATAACGTGAACATCACTGTAGTATCTTCTTTCTCAAAATTTCAACTTCATTTATTTTGAAAGAATTTTACAGTATTTACGCTAACACCACTCTATATTACAGAATTACCTCATCAGATAATATAGTTACAAATTCGAAAACCTTTGATTAGAAACTGGATTATTACTATCTCGCAATCTAAAAAGTGAACTGTCGATTATTTGAAACATTTTGGAGGAATGGTGACACATTATGCGTCGACCAATCAGAATCGAGAGTGGGCGTGTACTACAACGTTCTCGCTTATGATTGGTCGAAGCTGTTTCACAGCTTAATCGGTTGGTGGCAGCACTTACAAGGACGATTAACACAAAACAAGAGAAAACTTCACTCGAAGAAGAAAAAGAAGAAGAAGAAGAAGAAGAAGAAGAAGAAGAAGAAGAAGAAGAAGAAGAAGAAACCATGTTGTTGACGATCTAGCATAGTTTCGGAGCTTGTAAAGGATAGTGCTATTTACTTTGCCAAATGATAGACAAGGTTAGCAACGCAACACTAAAGTTAATCAAATACTGCCATTATAACATGGACCTCACTATAGAACAAGCACAAAAAATGTGCTGATATCGTAGGAAGTGTCAACCCACCAAACTTGATTAAAAATTGAAAAAATAATTACAACAATAATTGAGTTTTGAAAGTTTTCAATACAATTCTCTAATTTTTGACAAGATAGAAATGGAAACAATCAGGGACTTCATAATCAAGGGAAATAGGGTAGAAATATTTCACTGTTTTCAAAGATGCTCATAAATCTATTTCACTTTGGCACAATCAGGGACTGAATTAAATAATGAAGGGAAAAAGGAAGAAAACGCTTCACTGCTTCAACTGATGTTACAGACCTATTTTACTTTGGAAATGTACTTTTTTGAGGTGTCATTGAGTCCATATTTCTCCATCCCTATGACTCAATGGACTCACGAATCCTTTACTATTAAACGTGCAACTTCTGTTTATATGTTTGTATTTCACCGGATCTCGAAAACGGCTCTAACAATTCTTACGAAATTCAGAACATAGTAGGTTTATTATATAAAGATTCGATTGCACTAGGTCTCATTCCTGGGAAAACTCGCTGAAGGACATTAAAAGGATAATTATTATTCATCCTTGGAAAAACAGCTGATAATTATTTCGTCGTCTGTTGGTGATGGAAGTGAATGAGCGAGTTCATGTGTGTGGGACTGTGTCAAAATTATGACTCAGCTGTTGAACTTTTGTAATAATTCAATCAGATACTTAATGCCGGTTGCAAAAAACCGGGTTATTTTCAATCCTCAATTCCAGTAGATCCATCTTTTTGAAATGGTCTTCTCTGATTTGGTTCACGTGAAGTTAATCAGGATTAAAATTTAACCGGCTTTTGTGGAACTGGGCCTTTGTGAGGGAAATTTTTGCATACCTCTGGTTAATTTACTGTGATTAGATAGAACATTTCTGTATATTATAATTTCTTCTTTCGTAAAAATTTGTTATGCTTTTTCACTCCAGAGCAAAGCTCGGTCCTCGATATTCAATGTATTATATATTATCATTATGATCATTCTCCATCTACATCCAATTAAATTAATATCATGATCAATTCCCACCCACAAAGAATTGAATGGATCAAAAACGGTTTTTGGTTGGAAAGAGTTTTTTAATTAACATTAGAAGAGATGAAACTTGGTGAACCAAAATCAATGGATCATGATACTTTAAATAATCATTCGAAGGAAAGAAAAACCATTTCGCCTGAAACTTGCTATAGGGTATGGAAAGTTTACAACGTATGAGAAATAGGTCGGAAGTTGGTTGATATCGCACTGCTCTGTCAGTCCGTCTATAATCCATTACCTCCAGATCCCATGAGGCTCTACCCCCGTAATCCCTCCACCTATTACCCAGATGGCTGTAGTCCATTATCTGATAAGGCATGAGCCAACATGTAGATTATATAACGGATGGATTCAAGTATCGCTCTGAAAAGCGGGTTCATTGATTACAATGCCCGTAATACCTTCAGAGTAGTGAACAATTAAGCGCTTGAGACGTTTTACATTGCTGTTAGAGCTAGGGATCAGTTTGCTCTCGGAGTTTACTTGGCAAAGATAACGGAATGCAGAGATAAATTGATTTTCCAGGAATGGGAACTACTGTACTTGGATGTCATTTATATGTGCGATATCTCACATGTGCGAGAATCAGCTGATCGGGAGGATGTGCGAAATTTTAGTTCATCTGGCTCCCGTTGCTTTGTGGATACTGTTATAATAATATCGGGGCACCGAGCTTTGCTCGTTATTTATTTATTGATAAACAGAACTCAATTCCTTAAAATGATTGGGGAAGGACTAACAGGCACAGCCCAAAACGGTTTCATCCCCGAATTTTGATTTATACACTATAAATATTCCAAAAATTAATTATTTCCATACACTTGAATTCAGGTCAAATTTTCAGTCGAAATATTTGAAAACATAAAAGTTCTACTTTAGATTGTTTACATGCCAAATTGAATAACAAAATAGCACTCACTAATCACTTAGAACTGTAAAATAATGATCAACTTTGAATTTTATGATATATACCATCTCATGTCAACAAATCAAATAATTTTGATGGAATCAATTAAAATTTCTAGATTTCTCGCGAGATACGGTAAGCTAATTGATTACACAGTTGATCTCCCACACAAGCACACGCATCTTCTGTTATCGACAGAAGACGGAATCATTATCTGTTTTTCAAATGATGAATTATCCTTTTCATGTCCTTCAGCGAGTTTTCCCAGGGATGAGACCGAGTGCAATCGAATTTTGATAAACCTACTATAATCCAAATTTCGTAAAAATCGTTAGAGCCGTTTTCGAGATCCGTTGAATATAAATAACCATATAAACAGATATTATAAACAGATATACAGAAATTGCTCGCTTAATATAATAGGATTCGTATGATACCGTATCATATTCTGGATTGATACTGTATCATGAACGAAAGATTCATCATCATCATCCATCATGGACTAGGCTTGTAAAGCCTGTTCCGATGTCCACCGCTTCCTCGGTCTTCCGACGTCTCTTTTCCCAGCCAACTGCAACTTCCAAGCTTGTAGTGGAAGACAAGTTGGTGATAGATTCAAAAGATTCAAAACAATATTAATATATTGCCTTTCGAAAGCCACAACCCAACCTCACTCACCTTCCCTTTTACCTTTGAAACCTAATTAAACATTCTATTAATATGCAATTAATTAATTTGTTCTATTAATTAAACATTAATTCAATTAATTTGCGTGGGTGTAGCTAAGTAGACTCCCTGTGTATCAGCCTGCAACGTGAACGCGATGCTGTTTGAATTGTCTGGAATAGGCACTCGGAGATCTGAAATATTGCAGAACTGAGGCACTCCCCCGCATTCCATATTTACCCTGCAGTGTTGGGGGTGAGGTATAATTCATGATATCATATCCTATAATCTAGTTAATGATTACAGGGACATAAAAAAAGAAAATCAGTGGCTAGAATATCCAACCCTTCTGAATTGACTCAAATTCATTTACAACTAGAATTATTCAGGCATTACTAACTGTTACACTAGTTAGCGTTCAATTGAAATATTAATTCACAGTTAATTTGTTTACACTTCGGAGAAGAAATCGGAACATTCACCAAATTTATTGACAATTGGGGAAAGGCTCCAACGCCTTTTTGAGAATGTGGCGCTGTTCAAATAATAAGACACATTGTAGAAGAGTGCACAAGAACAGCTTATGAGGGCAGGCTGGATGACTTCCTGGTAGCTACGCCAGGTGTAGTAAAATATTTAAATCGACTAGATAAATGTATATACATTTTAAAAATTACCTTTTTTTGTGTTCCACCTTTTTTATAACTTGTGACTTCATTGTTGATATGTGCGATTTGTGTTATATAACATTGAGATTCGTGTCGTAGCGCCATACGCTAAATAAATAAATTGACAGTTTGTATTCCGATTTCTTTTCTAATTAAATGAAAAGAGAATTCGACAGAGTCACTGTCAATGTTGTAGAACCGTTCCATAATGAAATAAAAACACACATATATCGTCAAATTATACAGTTTTATTATACGAAACCATGGTCCTGACCAAATAAAACTGTAGAATTTTACGATGTATGTGTTTGTTTTTATTTCATGATAAGAGAATTCATTTTTTTGGATGAACGTCCGCTCTCTTTTCTAAATCTTTTCCTTATACTATCTGATGTGTTGATAGTCCAATTATTGAAGAGTGACTTGATAATATTCATATTGCATTATCCAGATTGAATTGCGGATATTTATGATAAATAGAATTAAATGATAGATAAATATGATAAATAATATGGGATAGATAGGATTTAATATTGGAAAGACTGCGAATAATATTATAAATTTTACAGTATTTGCTGTTGATGAAAGACTTTGAACCCATCAAAACAAGGTCATAAAATCTCCCATATGATACTTTGAATGTTACAGTATTTGCTGTTGATGAAAGAGTTTGAACCCATCTAAACAACGTCATAAAATCTCCCATACTTTGAATGTTACAGTATTTGCTTTTGATGAAAGAGTTTGAACCCATCAAAACAACGTCATAAAATCTCCCATATTATGATACTTTAAATGTTACATTATTTGCTAATTTTGACAGTATTTGCTGTTGATAAAAGAATTTGAACCCATCAAAACAACGTCATAAAATCTCCCAATATGATTCTAAAATGTTACAGTATTTGCTGTTGATACAGAAGTTTGAACCCTTCAAAACAACTTCAAGAAATCTCCCATTCCACCAGAAAAAGTGTCAAAGTCAGAGTGAATCCTCAGGGACTGGGTACACAGCTTCCTAACAAATGATGTCCGTCCTAACAAGGTATATTCGTTGGACAGGGAGCCGTGTGGACCTCTGTGGTCTACGTGAGGTGAATGCAGGCAAAAGAGGAATGGACTCGGTCCTGGCACCTTTGCCTCATTTCAATATCGAGTGGATGAACGCCGGTTGATAAATGGTTTGACGGGCACTTTGCACCCGACAGTGGGTACACAGCTGGAGCTGCTGTAAAAGCAGCAACAGTATCAGCAGAAGCGCTAGCATGGCACTTCCTACTGTGGTGTTTCCTACGAACACATTCAGCGTGGCGTTTCCTACGAACACATTCAGCGTGGCGTTTCCTAGTAACCAAAATTCAATCGTGGACTTTTTTCGAAAAACTGCTACATATACTCAACTTCTGTTACAGTTATCTGCCCAGTAATGCAACTGTACTGATACCTGTACTCAACTTCCTGTATGCAACTGTTTAGCCCCGCTCACACAGATCGATTATTGTTCGTACGATATTTTGCCGTCCATATGAATTTTATCAGATTAAATGGAACTTGATAAACATCATCTGTTTAATCTAATAGAATTCATAAGGACGGCAAAATACCGTACGGACAAAATGCACATCTTTGTGTGCGTGCGGGAATTTACTGTTATTTGTACGGAGAAAATGGATGGACTCTAGTGTTGTGACTGACACTTAAGGCTGTGCAAAGGCTAAAAATAAACTTTCTATTCGTGATATTTTTCAAAGTTTTTTGATTTGTATATCACCAAGCTATCAAAATGAAAAAGTTTTCTCAGGAAAACATTTTTTTTCTGATCATTACTTTTTGAGATATGAGCACCAAAAGTTTTAATTTTTGGGACAGAACATTTCAAATTCGGTAAGAGATAAATCCATGAGATTTAGAGGATAGATTGATTCTTCATGGTATTGTTGATCTAGTAAAACAAAAATTTTCTGAAAACATCAATTTTCAAGATAGTTATTCAATTTTCTAAAAATAACCAAAAATAACTTTTAGTTGAGTTATTTTTGGTGAATTGAATAATTTTTCCAAAAATTGACATTTTCAGAAAATTTTTGTTTTACTAGATCAACAATACCATGAAGAATCCATCCTCTAAATCTCATGGATTTATATCGTAAAAATTCAAACTTCAGTCGCTCTTGACAGTCGATTTTGATAGATTGATGATATACAAATCGAAAAACTTGGAAATATATCACGAGTGGGAAGTTTATTTTTAGCCTTTGCATACTTTAGCCTTAACTTAGGGTGGCATATCTTACAAACAATACATCATTTTCTAAAATACTGTTCTGTTACCTAACGACCAGCAGCAGCCTATATTTTTAAAAATAAACCCGTTGTTATGTTATTTATTGCATTTACACATACACAAAATCAGAACAATGATTGGGAGAGAAACAACAAAATTAATCCAAAATTATTTCTCTCCTGAAATTTGGATGAGAGCTAGTCTGAATGAGGTTATGGTACCAGTTCTTATAATTTCACAAAAAAATTATGAGTTATGAAAATGAGAATAACGAAAATCAATGCAAGCTTGGCTAATATTCAGGTACGAGTACATCCATGATACTAATAAAGTAAAAAAGTAAATTCGTATGGCTTTTGTTGGTGGGGAGTCCCTTGCGGGAAGGTCCCACCGCCTGAATATATAATTTCAGCCGTCATTGGGCCTTACGACTGTCATACTTCAGCCGTGACCGACACTTTAACGTGCCCATCCGATAACACGGGAGTGATCTGTTAAAAAAACTTTTGGTTGTGAGAGGGTTCGAACCCGGGATCTCTATGATGCTACGCAAGCTCTCTATCCACTAGACCACGGATCACTCCCATGATACTAATATTAGCTTCCTATCAAGATTACAGTTTGTTGAAAATTATTTTTCTAAACCGGGTAACATATTTCGGGTAAATGAGAAAGATACTCCAAGACAAAAGTAACTGTAACAGATATAATTTTTAGCACAGGTAGCATGTCTTCGTAGGAAACGCCACGATTGAAATTTGGTTTTTAGGAAACGCCACAATTGAAATTTGGTTCTTAGGAAACGCCACACTAAATGGGTTCGTAGGAAACGCCACCGTAGGAAGTGCCACGTGAAAGCAGCATCATCAGACAAACGCCCAGTGGTCGCAGTTGACAAATGGTGAAGATCTGCAAACTTGATGCCGAATTTATATTCCATCAGCGCCCAGCCATCTGTATAAACTACTATGCGGTGTCGACGTCATTTGTTGCCGCCTTTTGACAGCTGCTAGATTTATAATAAAAAGGACTGCATTTATTTATGGCCGACATGCTCTATCTAGAATAATAATTCAACAAGTCGGGTGTCACGTGGAGCTGTGTATGTTTCCAGAAAAGTCATTTCAAAATCGCAAACGATAGCCTATAGAGTGAGAATATTATTCTGAATGAAAAGACTAGATGTTGTCAAACCAGATACTAATGAGAAGTAGAATGAGCATTAGAGCAAGGATTTGAAATCAAAATGAAGAATTAAGGAAAATTAAGTACTGTAATAAGAATAAGGGGGTAGAAACAGTACCTTAATACCCAGATATAATTATTATACCCAGATTTTATAATACCCATAATATTATGATACCCATAATTATTATTATATAATAATTATTAATACCCAGATATGCTGTTTATTAACATCCATTGATTATGCGTGTACTATTTTGAGTTTGTAAACTTGTGACCTCATCTAATTGTTCAACCTGGCATTTATTGAAGTGATATTCACATTCTGAGTAGTTGTGAAGGTATCCATACTGAATAAAAATACTATAGTGAGGTCCACGTTATAATGGCAGTGTACGATTGACAATACTGTTGCTGCCCTTTTCTATCAAACAACAAAACAGATAGCACTATCTCTCTCTCGCTTTGCAATGTTGTCTATTTGCCAGAATATTTTATATTCACTTTTGACAGTGACTGTACAAAACTGACCAAAAAATTCTCAGCCGCCATTTTTTTCTTCATTCTATCAAAACACTTGAGTACACAAGTCGTATAATTGATTTAAAATGTATTATTGAAAAAATGACATATTTTTTAAACATTACCGTATGAGAAACACAAATTAAAATACCTGAAATGACATTCATCCATGCTTCAGTTAGCCTACCCGTATAGGTTAGACCTACTCGTACCGTCGGTATAAATAATATTGAAAAGTTATTTAAGAATTAATCCATTGAAATTACTTATTTTTGAACAGGATTTCTATTTTTCTATTATTTATAAAAGAAATTAGAGTAGAATATCTACCAAATAACTCAATTTCTGTTGTTTTGAAATTCAGATTGTTGTGTCACAGCTTTTTAAATTAGCCGCCATTTCAGGTTTGTATAAAAATAAAAATCTGATCTCAGATATGAAAGCAAATTTTTGAATCAAATTATGGAAAAATAAATTTCCTTGATTAATTTGACATTAATTAAATTAATTATTTTATCAAGGAAATGATAATTATTATTAGATTAAATTTAATGGGATGAATTGAGTAACAGCTGTGTACAGTCAGTGGCAAAATGGAGAGACTTGGCAACGTTTTTCTCCTATCTTTCTTCACTGTCATTATAACGTGTTCCTCACTATAGATGTTGTCTACCCACAGATGTATAAAAAAAAAACGAGATACCGGTTTCGGTTGTTACACCATTATCAACCTTTGGTAAACTGAAACTAAAAGTAAAGAGCTGCAGTATTGATAATTTGTTTTGTCTGAACTGCTAATTGAGGAGGGGCTTGTCTAGGCCAATCACAAGCCTTGATAGGTCAAGGCTTCCACCAATAGCAGTGCTTGACCGATAGTATAAAAACTGCTGCTCTTTACTTGTAGTTTAAGTTTATCAGAGATTGATGATGGTGTAACAGCCGAAATCTCGTTTTTTACTTTCCTTGCCCTACTACCATAGGTAAGGAAAGTATTGCTTTCCAAAAAAAATTAAGGTACCTCAATTTCAAGTTTTCTATACGTTTCAAGGTCCCCTGAGTCCAAAAACATGATTTTTGGGTATTGGTCTGTGTGTGTGTATGTGTGTATGTGTGTGTGTGTGTGTGTGTGTATGTCTGTGAACACGATAACTCCATTCCTAATTAACCGATCGACTTGAAATTTTAAACTTGAGGTCCCTATACCATGAGGACCCGACAATAAGAAATTCAATAAAATTCAATTCAAGATGGCGGAAAAAATGGCGGATAATTACTAAAAAACCATGTTTTTCACGTTTTTCTCGAAAATGGCTCTAACGATTTTCTTCAAATTTATATCATGGATAGCTATTTATGAGCCCTATCAACTAGCATAAGTCTCATTTCTGGGAAAATTTCAGGAGCTCCGTAATATTCTTGAGAAAAATGGCGGAAAATGACTGAAAAACCATGTTTTTCACGGTTTTCTCGAAAACGGCTCCAACGATTTTCTTCAAATTTATACCATGGATAGCTATTTTTAAGCCCTATCAACTGGCATAAGTTTCATTTCTGGGAAAATTTCAGGAGCTCCGTAATATTCTTGAGAAAAATGGCGGATAATGACTAAAAATCCATGTTTTTCACCGTTTTCTCGAAAACTGCTCTAACGATTTACTTCAAATTCATACCATGGATAGATATTCATAAGCACTATCAACTGGCATGAGTCTCATTTCTGGGAAAATTCCATGAGCTCCGTAATATTCTTGAGAAAAATGGCGGATAATGACCAAAAACCAGGTTTTTCACGGTTTTCTCGAAAACGGCTCTAACGATTTTCTTCAAATTCAAGCCATGGGTAGCTATTCATAAGTCCTATCAAATGACATGAGTTTTTTCCTTGGAAAATTGCAGGAGCTCCGTAATATTCTTGAGAAAAATGGCGAATAATTACTAAGAAACCATGTTTTTCACGATTTTTTCAAAATAACTTGACCGATTTTTTTCAAATTCATACTCTGTATAGTTATTTATCAGCTCTATTAACTGGCATGAGTCTCCTTTCTGGGAAACTAATGGGGGGTCCACCCCATCCTTGAGAAATGGACTTTGTAACCTCCTTCTCGTGCATGAGGTAGGTAGGTAGAGAGGTTCATAAAAAGAACACCATAGTCGAGATATTTCATCTGTAGAACAGCTGTTTTGACGACTTTAAAAAAATGACGACTAAAAAAAATCATTGAATTTCACAATTTACACAAAGGAAAAAGTACTCTGAAAACAATTATATATACACATATACAAAAGTCTGATCGTAGTTTCGAATATGAGCAAGGAAAGTTGTGTGAGTGTACCACACCAGATTTTTTTTAAAAAAAATCTGTGGTTAGAAAATATTTGGAGCCGGAATCCGAGCTCGAGATTTAGCTAAGTTCTAGACTTTAAACAGCTGAAGTCAGAAAATTGGCTTACCGAAACGGGGCGTAGTCGCAGTTTTTATTATAATCTTTATTTTCTCATTTCTATAATTGGAAACGTTTTTCCTTGACGAAATGAAACATTTAAAAATAATTCATAATAGCTGAACCTTCACACTATTTTCTCTTTAATTTATTTTGTGTTCAATATTCTAGTTTTTCTAAATTTAATTTGAATGTTGACTGCGACTACACCCCGTTTCGGAAAGCCAATTTTCTGACTCCAGCTGTTTAAAGTCTGGAACTAAGCTGAATCCCTTGCTCGGAAACCGGCTCCTAGTCTCTTTATTCAGTATGGAAATCGATAACTATCAAATACTTACCATTTTCGATTTTTTTGAAAAAGTCAATAACTGGAAAACTATTAGTCAAAACCTAGTTGTAAGGATATGGTTGGAAAGAGTTGAAAATTTCTGATAAGATTCATATAATTTGTTCCTTTGTTTAACTTTTTAGAACTTTTTATGAGCCCTCAAAGTTGATAAAGCACATTCGTCGAGTTCAAAGCCAAATTTCAAACAGTTAGAACGCTCGTGAAAAAGTTCAAGAACCTCAAAGGAAAAAATTAAACGAATCTTATTGGAAGTTTCTTCCTCTTCCCAACCATATCCATAGAATTAGATTTTGACTGATCGTGCTTTTGTTATTGACATTTTTCAAAAAATATCGAAAAATGGATATATCTCGAAAACTAAGGTTGATATAAGAAAATTTTACAGGATTTTCTTGTTGCAAATTCTATGGTTTTCGGCTGTTACACCTTTCGTGGGACACTCATATGGAGATAGAGTGGGACAGATCTCATATGGAGATAGAGTGGGACATATCTCGAATGGAGAAAGAGTGGGACATATCTCATATGGAGATAGAGTGGGACATATCTCATTTGGAGATAGAGTGGGACATATCTCAAATGGAGAAAGAGTGGGACATATCTCATATAGAGATAGAGTGCAACCTTCGAAGTGGCTGTGCTTTTTAAGCAAACAGCAGCATTAGAGTTCCAATGTTTATTAGATGCTCTTGAGATGCTCTTATTAGATGCAATGCATTAGAGCTCTAAGCTTATTAGATGCTACCACATATGCCAGCTACACGCCTATATATTTAATACATAGGCGGTACACGCCTTGCGTGAGCTACTCCTGATGAAGTCCTGCTTCTGAGAGGCCAGGAATGACGCAAATAGAAAATGCCTTTTCCTCAACACGTGTATGTCTGTTCCAGCTTCATTAACCAAACAATGATTTTCAACAACTTAATCTTGCTGTCAGTATAAGCCATGTTCTCCCATGAATAGTTGCCAAAATATAGCTGTCAACTCTCTCCACTAGATAAAATGTAAACTTGAATTTTCACCTCTAGATAATCAAATGTGCTGCTCTTCAAGATCTACAATGACAGGAGACACGTGTGATCACAATGTGGTTAGCCACGATTCTGGGCTCAATCGACTTCACGCTGATTTAATATACAAGAAATAGAAAAATGTAAAGAATATATTAAGAAATAAAATAATGAGGAGTATAACGTTATACAGGTAAGGAAAGTAATTATTAAGATATTCATTGGAATTTCCTCTTGTGAAGAAATTATGCCTCTAAAACTGATGGATAAACTTGATTTCTAATCTGGAATATTGTCACACTAGTGTCCAGAAATTGAGCAGAGGTCTTTAGCACATATGCCACTGGCATGGGATACAGAGATATAGTTTTACATGTTGAGGAAATATATGGCCACAAAATATCAGCAGCACTAGTTATCTAGTATCATATAACGTGAGCACTTTCTTATAGCAAAGGCTTAAATCCATTAGTGAGCTGACGTTTTTGGTGTCATTCACCTTGATATTTGAGCAATATTGCTATTAATATCAGAGTTTCAGTTATGGCATTAACGTCCACCTGACTTGTTTATCCTCCTCTGCACGTGAAATATTTTAGAAAATTATAAATAAAAACTTGAATGGGAGAATGTAAAATGAGCTTGTAAAAAATTGATCCGAAACTTTCAACATTTTCAAGGTAAATTTTTTTTATTCTTTGATTAATAGTAACTTGGTAAACCAGCACTTATGATTGACCGAGCGAAGTGAGGTCTAAGATTCAAGTCGACGGTTTGGATTTCTCTTAATGTTTGAATGTTTATATGTTGCGCATTTACGGCGAAACGCGGTAATAGATTTTCATGAAATTTGACAGGTATGTTCCTTTTTTAATTGCGCGTCAACGTATATACAAGGTTTTTGGAAATTTTGCATTTCAAGGATAATATAAAAGGAAAAAGGAGCCTCCTTCTTACTCCAATATTAGAGTAAAAATCAGACTATAGAATTATTCATTATAAATTAGCTGACAAGTGATTACACAGATGTGTGGAGCCAGTTTATTGCTGTATTTCCATAAGGTCTATAGTTTCAATCAGGTACTTGTGGATGAGAATACTGCGTGAGGTCTACTGTTCACAGAACTACTAGTTATATATAGATAGTCTAGGTAATTCTTTTATGACTTTTGAAAGTGCATTTGACAATAACGTGGTAAACCAGCAGGTATGAAACGTCAACAATTGGAAATAGGCTAGTTATTAGTGCAACCACATACATTTTGGTACAGTATCAATTGAAAACGATCAATGTAATACATTATTTAGCTTGATATCACATGACTGAACATGGAAAGTAAGTAATTGAATTAGAAACACGAACCAGGCTCAATTATTCCATGTATTATGAAGTAAGGGGTGTAAACCGAGAACAAGAGTGACAAGAAACAGTGAAATGACAAACAGATACCCATAGTAAACTGATATTTATCCGAACCAATTAGCCTAAATATAAGAAGCTATTTTAATTGAAGTGAACACGCCACATTCGGCTAGAGGCAGGTTAGAAAAAATTGTTCTAAAAATGTTGTCTAATTGCGGTATTGTTCATGAACAATCTAAAAGTGGTCGATAATAAAACGTGAAAAGCTTCGGTTGCATGACCTCGATAGATTGTGCTAATCCCTTATCCCAGTTGACTGGATGCAATACCGCTACTTTCACGGTAAAAGCTACAACTCAGTCTGAAAAAGGGTAGGATCAATGCAATGAATAAATTACAACTGACACAGCTTTGTACTTTCAATTTGTACGATTCTCGACTCTGGAGAAATCGATTTGTGAAATTCTATCAAAATGAGAGCATACTGTTCGCGGTTTGAGCTGAACATGGGTTGGGTTTTTAAAATCATTTTTTAAGGCAAGCCTGTGAGTTTCCATATCATAATATTATTGACTTTAAGGGTCAGTTGCACGTCCGTCTGTTAAATATGGACAATAACGTCGATTAACAAATCAGCGTTAGTTTTACGGATTCATTTCTGTTCCAGCAAGATCGGTTAGTTTTTAATCCGGATTAAATTTACCGGTTAACTAACCAAGATTTTAAAGGTTTCACAATCTGGCAACACTGTAATTTAACTTACACAAAATAATTGAGGTTATGTTATTGAAGCGGTGAATTTGAAACTGAAAAAATATTAACAAACGAGATCATGGTACAATATTATTAGACAAAGAAAAAATGAGTTTGATTTCAATTCTAATAAGAGAGAATATACATAATAGAAAACGAATCTAATTTTGAATGCTAATATCAGCTAAATACACTTCTCTATTTTATTAATGAATGAAATTCATTCATATATTTAGCCCATACCTTGAATTTTTTAGTTTTTTTTTTACCAAAAACTAATAGGAAGACAGCAATCAGTAGGCACCTAACCGGCGTTAGTTGGATTTAATACCCCATGAATCGCCTGTTAAAAATCTTTTACGTCGATTAGTTTAACCAGCGCTATTTTTCGATTTTTACCTTTGTGCAACCAAATTTTCTTCCTTTCAACTTTTCTTCCTTTCAATCGCGGTTAAAATGGTGCCAACTAATCAGAATTAAAAATTGTTTACGCCGATTAGTTTAATCGGCGTTATCGCTTGAAATTTCTGTTTTGTGAAACAAAAATGCATCGGTTAGCACTAATCTCGATTAAAGTACAGCATTTAATCGTGATTCAACGTTAACCGACGTACGAAAAATTAGGGAATATGTTTATATTATGTTGCGCATTTACAGCGAAACGCAGTAATAGATTTTCATGAAATTTGACAGGTATGTTCCTTTTTGAATTTCACGTCGACGTTTTTTTTTTTTAAATTTTGCATTTAAAGGATAATACAAAGGGAAAAGGAGTCTCCTACGAACGCCAATATTACCTTAAAAATCAGAATATAGAATATTATTCATCATAAATCAGCTATCTAGTGGACTATAATACTAACCGTTCAAAAACATCGAACATTCTTGAAAATTTATCTTTCCATCAGCTGAGGCCAATAAGTTTGGAGTAGTTGATTGGAGTTATTGAAAAAAAAAATGATTTCTAAAATCATGAAAAGTGAGAAATAAAGTTTGTAGGAAATCAGCATAATGGTAGTTCATTTTGTTAATTTCACAGAATGTTCTCTGATGGGTTGTAGGTTTCGCGTATCGACGACAGCCAGACCTGATAACAGCGCTCACACTCAGATTCCGGTAATGTAACTTACAGAGCGCGAGGTCTACTGTTCACAGAACTACTAGTATGACGGAGTGAGAAGGAATTGATTTTCTGTATAATCAGTTACTATATGATATGTGTATAGGATATAGGCCAAAATGGATTATAATAACATTCTTCATGAAATTTTACATACACACACACACACCAACAAACTTTCATGGCAAATGGTCGAATTTATGGTGTGTCCAAGTCTATAAACTTGAAATAGGCATAAGCCTACTATATACAGAGTGTAACAAAAAATCTGGTGTAGCGCACACACAACTTTCCTTGCCGTTATGAAAATTTCGGCAAATCCGCCTCGTGTATCTCGGGCGTAAGAATCAAGCTTTCGAAAATATAATTTAAAATTTATCAGCTGACGAGATCAATTCTGCTATATCTTCAAGTGAATGATTCAATATAATATTAACTGTATTATTAACAATAATCAATATAATATTAGAGCATGTTGCCTCTCTCATTAAGTTTGCATTTGAATAATCATATTTTCTCGAATTTCGAGCTAATTTTTGATTTTAGGTGAAAGCGTTACTAGACTTCAATAGTTGTAGAGATTTTCATGCTCAATCTTTTCCATTTGAAATTTTTCGTTCAAATTGTTTCTGAAGCCTGATAATTGGAAATCTAAAATCAAACTTTGCATATATGCTGCGGAGCTCCTGAAATTTTACAGATATGTGACTTGTGGTAGTTGATAGAACTTATCAATTACTATTTTAGGTAGGCTTATGAGTTTGATCAAAATAGTTGGAGCAGTCTTTGAGAAAATCGCAAAAACCCGTTTTTGACATCATTTTCACCATTTTATCCGCCATCTTGAATTGCATTTGATCGAAATTGTTTGTGTCGGATCCTTATATTGTAAGGGCCTTAAGTTTTAAAAGTCATTCCGTTAATTGGGAAATGAGATATCGTGTACACAGACTTACATACACTCATACACACTCACACATACATACAGACCAATACCCAAAAGCCACTTTTTTGAACTCAAGGGACCTTGAAACGTATAGAAATTTAGAAATTGGGGTACCTCAATCTTTTTTGGAAAGCAATACTTTCCTACCTATGGTAAATAGGACAAGGAAAGTAAAATTTGATTGGGAAACGAAGTAGATTTATTCATCCAAAAAAGTGTATTACTAACATAAGAATATCTTATCATCCTAACAAAAAACTTTTAGAATATGATGATTTGGCATAAGATACCAATGATAACACAATCATTTTTCAAAGTTTCAAATACCTTTTGGAATGAATTCATAACTATTATTAAAGGCTATTGGAGGATGCCTACTTATGAAAAATTTAAATACATGATACATGACAATGTTTTTAACAAAATTGAAAAAAAAGAAATTGGGCAGATAAGTTTGCTTTAAAACATATTGTGTGATTTCAATTTTGTGAGGCAAACTAGGCTAATTACAATACTAATCATCATACTGGCAGAATATAGGCTACAGATATTTTATATGGGACCTACCGTACCATTTTCTAAATAATCTTACGGAATTCGGCCTATGATTATGAAGCGATAACTTAGTTGGTAGAAGAATGGTTTCAAAAGAGACATGTAAAACATTTACACACTGAAAAATGAATGCAAATCCTCATATTAGGCACATTAAATTCCACTACATAGGTAGGTATTCATTGCCTGTTAATTTAATATCGTCTGAATGTCGGATCTGTAAACCGGTTAGTTCAGTGCGTGGCCGAGCTGAACTCAGATGATAATGTAATCCGAACACTGAAGGAGTCGAAGCCTTTCAGAAAAGTGATTGATGGTTATGAGTTCATTCGCCGAAATTTGGACATTGAAAGCTGTAAATATTAATGAAGAAACCAAGTTATTAAAGTGGTATGCGTAATGAACACTGGCCCACCGGAATAGAGGTTATGCAAGAAGGCGTTATCTTCTTAGCCTAACCTCGTTGCTACTATTATCATATTAACACACTTCACTGGCACAACGGTCATATTTAGATGGAAGCAACACCAACACTACTTATTCTGTGATAAGATAATTGCTTACCTGCTACGATTCGTGAATAAGGAACAACATTGGCGTTTGAAGAAGTTTTGAATCTGGTTAGCCTGCAGCGTGGAAGTGTGTGTTTGAGATAGAAAAGATTTTTGAAATAGATCGCGACAAATCACAACACTTTGGCGACTGAAGAGTTAAGAACAGAATAGAACAGAACACTGGCGTCGAAATGCGAGATCTAACCTGTCAGACAAGCACAGAGACTCTGTCTACAAGCAGAAGCACGAAGCAAAGCACCAACCAAATTAACTCGCTGACAGCTGAGCAACAGCTGGCTTAGTTCGCAATTTCGCCACCAGATGCCAGCATCTCCCGATGCCTACTATCCTACTCACGCCGATCAATACAATTTCATTCACGGTTTCAAACTCTGATAATGACAATGAATGTACATGATGATGGGAAAGGGGGTGGTACAGCTTAACTTCCAATGACCTCTCTTCAATCACCGGGATCCCTCGGCCCCAGCTCAGCTAATTAGCTTTAATTAATTTATCAAATAACGTTGGGAAGCGTCTGAATATTTTAATTGATGGGTTTCCATTTTATTATAATTAATTAGTAATAATTATGGATTAAATCGTCATCTTCCATTAAAAGTTTATTTTGCAAATAACCATGGAATTTTTATATCAGACAGGTTAATGAGAAATTATAACTAATTATTGGTGATTATGGATTAAATCGCCTTCTTCCATTACAAGTTATTTTGCAAATAATCATGGAATTTTTATATCAGACAGGTTAATGAGAAAAACAATCAGTTTTCAGTTTGTAGTCCTATCAGGTGAACAAATAAATGCTGATGATAAGGATAATTGAATTACCAGTAAATATGACGATGAATGAGATAATTGGATTTTTTCTTTCCAAAATACAAACATCATTCTGTAAACTGGGACATATAATGAGATTGTGATTATGAATATAATTTTAATTAATCTAGTGAAAAATGACTATAAGTAACCAACATAGATCTCTATAAAGATTTTTTTTCACTAACCCATATCCGTTAATCCAAATCTTAATCAGAATAAAATTTTTAGATTGCATGATACCTATGTAGAATGAATCAGATCAACAAGATTTACTTTAATATACGTGAATGATCAAAATTGAAAGAGCAAATAATGTCCATTAATCAACATGACTAACATCCTTATAGAAAATACAAAAAGTCGAATATAGTAAACCTTGGTGACCACATACAAAAATAATAACACATTTTCAATTGTAAATCATTGGTAATATATTTTTGATTATCATTGATAATTGATTCTGAGAAAATTTTATTCATTAATCAAATTGATTTTTTTCAGTACTATCGAACGTGCCCGTCTTTGTGTAGTTTTGTGTAATTTTCCTGGTTATCTATCTCAATGTGCGATTTTTCTCCGGAAAAAGAACCATCCAACGTATCAGAATATATATTTGTATCCAAGTATCAGAATATATATTTGTATTCAATCGGGACGTTTCCAATCATCATCAATTCATCGGTGTGTGGGCTTTACACAAGAAGCTTAAAATAGCATGAGGAAATGAATAAGCAGGAAATCTATTCGGAGGGTTCATACTTTAAACAAACCAGCAATCAATTAATCAATGCAATCATACTATGAATGAATAGGTAGAATAATAGAAAAGATACATTCAAATAAAGAACCTGAATAAATTCAATAAGACACTTTTATATACAAAATGAAGTTTGGTTGTTATTTACTGAAGTTTTTTCAGTTATCGTATATATGATAGTTTGACACCTTGTGAGACTGGACTCCCCCGCACTTTTATAAATAGGATTTATAATTCAAAACCCAAAAACTTCTGCTCTATACGCTTTCATGACAATCTGTTGAAGTTAACTGTCCGCTGGCTGGACACATTTGAAGAATGGCTGAGCAAAGTTTTTGCCGTTGGTGAGGAAACATGAAAGATTCTTGCCGCTCCTGTCGCTTCACCAAGGGAATAGCGAGTCCTCCATCCAATCGTGTGGGCCCTGCAGTTAACGGGGTTTTCGGAAGGGAAAGTGGAGTAGGGATTCAGCTCGTAAAAGGTTGGCTTAACCCTTTCCTCCCTCACTCTATCCAACTTGGACTTGAATAATGAAAACTGATGGAAACTCGGATGCTATCTGGAATCCTAAAAGGACAACTGGGAATCTCTCACACCGTCGAGTTTGCGAGTTACATCACCACTGTAATCGTGTAATCCTCAGCCTGGGGGGAAGAAATCATCCTTCACTTTGAAAACATTCATTACTACCCAGCTCTAAGCTACTCAATAAATATCTGATTTGATGATATCATCTGGAAGCCACGGTTTTGTCTGTAACATTCATTCTATAAAAAGTCTCGTCATTTATCTTGTCTTAAACGAAAGTATGTCTACCCAGTGGCTAAGATTGGACATAGGAAATGTTTGAAAACAAAACTATCACCATATTCTTTTCCTACAGTTACGTTGAAAAGTGGCCATTGCTGCACTGATTACAGAACGCAAAGAATCACTTTTCCGCTCTAGTGCGGGAAAAATTATTCTGCACTCCAGATTTGCAACATGGCAACGCAAAATACTTAGTAGGTTATATGGAGCAACAGTGCAGCAAAATCAAAATGGAGTTGGTAACAGTGACTGGGCTGCTATAGTGAGCAGAGGTGCAACGAAGCACAACGCGCTAATTATTAGTATTAGATATTATAACCAAGGACAACATTTTTATTCAATTTGACAATAAATTAAGGTTTTTATCAATAATAAAATTACACAGAAAAACATTTGATGCATTTCAGGCAATTTTACCCATAATTACCCACTTTTCATATTCAATGGTAACTGTAGGAAAAACTTAATGTGAAATACGTGCGCAAAGTTCCTCTGCTGCACTCAAGAAGCCATTCCGCCCTCGCCTACGGCTCGGGCGTAAACGTTTCTTTCGGTGCAGCAAACTGTCACTTTGCGCACTAGTTGCACAAATAACTATTTTCATGTTGTAATCTCATTTCTGTACTTGCAGGTCTGTATTATTGATAAAGAATAACACAATTTTGTAACTCTGTCATGGTACAATAAGAATCAAATTTGAAAACATACGAGCTTTGTAGTAAAATGTCATTATAAATTTATTGTAATTTCTAAAAAGTATTTTAACAGGGCTACTTGAATGTTTAATATTATAGAAAATAACTTGTAATTCATCACATACTGCATACATCAGAAACAGAGTTCGTAAGGCTACATTCTTGTTCTACAAGCTCAACAACATATTAAATCAGAAGGAGCTCAGGAACATATATTTTGCATACGTTCAGTCACTAATACAGGGTGGTATAATCTCATAGGGGTGGATCGTGGATGCTATAAAACTAATTTAGAACCTTTAAAAGTAGCACAGAAAGCTATTTTGAGAGTAGCATTGAAGAGAGACAGTAGATCCAACTCACATGACCTGTATAGACTTCAATGTTCTGGATATCAGGCAATTATTTGTGAAAAATGCACTAATTTATATGTTTAAGCACCATACTGATATTTTCATGAGAAATACCCACACATATCCCACACGAACAGCTACAATTTCAGGAATAATAACACCTAGAATTAACAAAACATATTCATCCACAAACATTTATTACATAGTTCATATGCTTTTCAGGAATATTCCCAACAAACTCAGAGAATTTGATGCAGCATCTTTGGTATTGTACAAAAAATTGTGAATCTTTGGCTAAACGAAATAGGTAGGGATGAAACCGAAAATATCATTAGCTCAGTTTATAGGTTATAGAGTTTTATACCCAACTTATTCTAGATGCAGCAAGTACGCTACTAGCTGGTGGACGTTCTCAAGTTCCGGTAAATTCTATTTTCCAATAAGATATACTAAATTTCAAATCTCTTTATTTCTTTATTATCCTTACCTGTTAAGTTCTCATACAAGTTTCATCTGAATCATTTTAATCCAGATTCACCCTTACTCACAGGCAGTATAGCCTATGTAAGGGTATTTCTCATTACTATCATGTTCTGTATATTGTACAAAACAACAAATTGTTACTATCGTTACTATAGTCTTTATTATGCTATGCTTATGAATTCTATGTTATATTGTAGTACTACTGTATTTACTGTTGTGCTGTGCAATATACATCAATTTTGTAAAGTGTTGAAGAGAATAAATTTGATTTGATTTGATCTACTGAGTAGTTGATGTGAGTAAATAGACCCGAACCATATTACAGTATCGCAAGTTGCGTACAGAGTTAAACGCCACGAACACACGTTTTTAGATGATGATATGTTTAATATATCTGTATCTTAATGTTTCTGTACAAATACAGTTTTAATAAGCTGATGAAAAGTGGAATGCGCGTGTTCGTGGCGCATGAGTATGTACGCAGCTGAAGATCTCCATATTCACACACATGAATAATTTATAGTAAAATTGAGATTGAGCCTGAGAGCATTCCAAACTTGTACCAACAAAAGTTGTTCGATAACAAGCCTCCCACAACATCCTAATGATCGGGTCCAGGGAAGTTGTAGTCTGGAAATAGCTCAGTTCGCAACGGGATGACTACTTGGCCTCGAGGAATAGATGCGGAGCAGAGCCTACCCTCCTCACTAAGCAACCCAATCTATCCTTGCAATGGAAATGGCATCATTAAAGGCCTCATTTATCTTCGAATCGTCTGTCGTTCTGGTTGATACACAGTGGGTGATCGGAAACTCAAGCTGGTGTAGAGCAACAGAAATAGAAATAGATGGCCGACCAGTGAGAGCAACAGAGAAACAGATAGGTGGCCGAAAAGTGAGAGAGAACCGAATAGCTAGCACCCTTGTTTCCAAATACGACAACAGTAATACTGCTAAAAGAGAAACGGATGCAAATATCAAAGCTCAAATTATTTTCTTAATGGTTTCTTCAATAGGGGATAGTATATAAGCTGAATCGATCTATTGACCGAGCGAAGTGAGGTCTAAGATTCAAGTCGCCGGTTTGGCATTTCTCTTAGGGCCGTTTGCACAGTAAAAGCTTAAACTGAATTTAATCAGCTGCTGGCTTAAACTCAAAATGTAACACATTATAACAAACGAGATTTGATACGGATTTAATCCAGTTTAACCCATCATTTACCAAATTATTTTTTTCGTTCAATTCAATTCATTTCAACAAAAACATATACTCAGGATCCATATTTACAGTATTTGTAGTAATTTTGATGAAAAAAAATGTCCACGTTGAGAAAAACGCCTGTCCTCAAATGAGGACAGTGGTAAGATGCATGGTGATATTCTATAGAATAAAATTCTATGATATTTTATGAATAGTTACCAGAATTCCACTAATAAATAAATAGTATACAATGAGGAGGATATTGGATAGAAGCAAATTATTACAATAATGTTCATAATATAATATATTTATTGGAATAGAACAGGTATGAAAAAACAAACAGTGGAAATAATTATTTATTTGAAGTTGAGTTACAGTTAGTATAATTATAGGTACTATACTTATACCTTTCTGTGGTATGGGTCAAAACATTCTACACATAATGTCACATTACATTTTCCACAGTAGGTCCTTGGTTCAGAAATGCAATTTGCCATCTGACATCGCCATTGATTTTGTCGCTTTTTATGGTATGTTCTTTTGAATCAAACCTTATTACTTCCAAAAGCTACCTGGATTCTGGGTCGTCCAACATCTCCCAAAAGCTTGACTGTTTCAGAAAAGCAAGTGTGATGGCTCTCTTGAAGTCTAGGAGAGGCATTGGTATTTTCCCTTTCTTTTGACTGATAAGCTTACTGATCACCCAGCTATTGACAACCATTATGTCAAGAATATGTGTTCTATGGGCCAATACAATTTTCCCCCTTATTTTTATTCTGCGCTCAGCAACAAGCCAGTCATGGAGGTCAACACCCCCCATTGACTTGTTATATAATTTCACCACATTGGGCTGAGGGACTTGTGCTCGTTTTTCAATTTCCTCATATAGCGATTCGTATTTCTGACTGGTTCATGTGAGTCATGATTGGTAGCTAAAGTGAAAATACTATTTTCATTCCATCTTACAATGAAAATCTCGTTTCTCTTGTTGAAAGAATAATCATAAGTTCCTCTTCCAGTCGTCTTTATCTTTTTTTGGGGAATTATAGGACAGTTTTTCAGAATGATTTCTCACTTCAGAAAAAATCTCCATATTACCTGATACTTCAGAAACAGTAACTGGTCCTGTGAAATCATAATTTATATCTTCTTCATCTGTTACTGGTTCAACTGACTCTGGAGGTAACAGAAGCATCTTCGATTTCAACATCCTTATTATCAAGAATCTCATGCAGAGCTGACTCTATTTCAGAAAGTTGTAGTCCCTTGAAGAAGTAAGCCATTATCAACGCCTGTAACAAACAAATCAACAATACCTGTGAGTTTATGTTCTGTATATTAGTATGTCATATTCATTTATGAAAAATCAAACACAATAGAATGTGTGAATACCTCATACCTCACTAAATGAGCCATAACATTGAACTTTTATAATAGAAATACCTTCCATTTACAACAACATTGAATGTTTGCTCTGAGTCTAGAAATTTTTTGATTTACAAGAGATAGTGGAAATATTCTGATGAAATGAAGCAAAAATGAATAAATAAGTTATTATTTTTATTATACAATGTGAATTTGTACTTACCAAATAGAAATGGAGTTCATTTGTATCAAAATACTGCAGATCAATATCAAAAATGTATTGCGTTGTAGTGTCTTCATAACCTATGAAGCAGGTTTATAGGTTAGAAATCTCAGGGATCAGGTTCACTGCCGTTCTTACCACTGTCCTCATTTGAGGACACCACATTTCACTCAGCTGTATATCAGCTGTATTTTATATTTCATCTGTGCAATGATATTTATAGTGGACTAACAAACATGGAGAATGAGTACATAGAAAATTTACATCAAAATAATCAAGAATAAGAAAAAAGGATGATAAATAGTGAAGCTATGTTCACATCAATAAATGAACAAATATTGCAAATAAGATAACAACAACATAACTCAATATTTAGTTGAAAAAAAAATTGGTAGTGAAGCTTATAGTATTATGCAACATGTAGCATAATTAGATAAGATGAATTTTTACTTGTCTTCCAACAAAAAAATATGAAAGACACTGTCCTCAAATGAGGACAGTGGTAAATGATGGGTTAGGGATGGTTGTCATGTGATGGGTGAGGGATGGTTGTCATTTGATCGTTCTAGGGCTGGACAGTTTCAGTCATTTGTTCCAAAAGATATTTTCTTAAAGTCGGGATGAAGCTCGCTCGGCTATCGATGGACCTGATAGTAACGGGAAGTGCATTCTATGCACGACAGCCACTAACTATAGTTGGCCAAACGAAAATGGGTCCTTCAAGGTCGAAGCTTGCTCTTGACACCACCACCCGTCTCTACCAACACTGTTGCCACTTTGTACTAAGGGTGGCTAGTAAGAGAGAAAGTGAATGTGTGTGTGAGAGAGGGTGTGATAGTGAAGTATTGTTATTGTGGGGAGTATTGTTTACCTTCTCTGGATTGTTGACTATGACAAGGACAATATAGTTCACAGTTTTACAAATGTATTGTACATAATGCTTTTATACTATATATTTATAATACATATAACTTTCAACAGCTGTGCTGGTGTTTGAAAAATAATAGAAGCATGAAAAGGAGTTGAAATGTGAATAGGCCGAGTCAAAAATATATCAATGAGTTTTTCTGAGAAATATAATAATCACCTCCTCACGCATAAATGAACAATTCTGGAAAACACTATGAATACCTTCAACCTTTCAACACCATACTGGCTATACTGGCGAGAGGAACTCATTCTGTCATTTGCAGTTCTGTAAGCAACTTCGCTCCGTAACTGATTTATATTGACTGTGGAAAATAGCAGAGTAGTGAGTTATAAATTTTATTAATGTTTGTATATATTAAGTTATTTTCTAAATTCAGTATAAAGTGGTAGAATAGTAAGTTTGTATATTTTATATATTACAGTATGCCATCTAAGTTTTTATAGTGTTTTTATAGCCCAAAGATTAATTTATTGAAATGGACTGTACAATTGAAATTGAAACACCGCACACACCGCACAACACCACCACACCGCACAATATCGAAACACCACCCAACATCGGAATACTGCACACACCTCCAACTAAATCAGGATCACGTAGAGGAAGAAGTGATATTGGGAAGCAAGAAAGGAATATCATCTGGAATGTCTACAGATTCTTCCAAAAGATAGCCGAAAACCCCGATAGACTTGAATTGATCAATTTTCGAATAGTAGGCAAATAGTAGGCAATTTTATAAATAGTAGGCACTACTATTTTGTGAAAATAGTAGTTCGATGATTGGGTATCCTAAAAGTACTTTCTCCGATTCTAGTAGGTGAAGCATCTATCTATCCTCCTACCTTCAGAGACAAATTTGAAATCATATTTTAAATAGTTCGGATTACCGTATTTCAAGATATCTCTAACAAGCTTCACTATTCTGAAAAAGCCTTTTATCGGGAAGCTTTAATGTTTAACTAGCAATGTGGGCTGGAGTGATATGATCATGGCGTTAGAGAGAGAAAGAGAGAGAGAGAGAGATTGATTGATTGATTGATTGATTGAGTACTTTATTTATGTAGATTACAGTATATACTGGCTTATACACTTATATACAATAGCTTACAATACAGCAAAATTATAGATGAATTTACATAATATAGACTAAGAAAATAATTATTGAACTGTATATGATATGAAAAAGCAGTTTGTAATATAATAACTATAGATAATAATCATATTGTTATGCATCTACATAAATTGGCGGAGCTTTGGACATATCAATGTCCATTCTTCGGAAAGAATATTAGAAATATCCTCCCCACTAACTCTCTACCAAAACGTTAATTTCGTTATTTAAACTAAGGATTTATTTATTAATGGAAATATTGTAAAAGTTTTAACCAATATGAATATTAAAGAGAAAAAAACAGAAAATTGATAGAGTAAAATAATTATATAACTTAGGTAGATAAGATCAAATAATTGATTAATAAAATGAAGTAGGCTGAAAGTAGATCAGGGTTATCAACTTTCAGTAATATACAGCAGTATGCAGTGGATAATTGAAATAACATGAGTTTATATAATATATATATATATATTATATATATATATATATATATATATATATAATTCGTTCTATAACATGGTTTAAAGGTTTGTATTTGTGGGATGGGTGGGGGATGGATGTCATGTGATCGTTCTAGGGCCGGACAGTTTCAGTCATTTGTTCCAAAAGATGTTTTTTAAAGTTAGGATGAAGCTCGCTCGGCTCTCGATGGACCTGATAGAAACAGGAAGTGCATTCCATGCACGACAGGCACTGACTAAGAAGGATTTTGTGAAAATAGTAGTTCGATGATTGGGTATCCTTAAAGTACTTTCTCCGGTTCTAGTATGTGAAGCATCTATCCTCCTACCTTCAGAGACAAATTTGAAATCATCTTTAGAATAGTTCGGATTTCCGTATTTCAAGATATCTCTAACAAGCTTGACTATTCGAAAAAGCCTCTGATCGGGAAGCTTTAATGTTGAACTAGCAATGTGGGCTAGGGTGATATGATCATGGCGTTGGAGAGAGTAGACGAAACGTAGACAATAATTTTGGCAACGCTGTAGTTTATCATTCAGAGTGACTTGCAGAGAGAGAGAGAGAGAGAGAGAGAGAGTGAGCGAGAGAGGTGGATGGGTTGAAAGCAAGTGAGTGATCACTGATCAATGGGGTACCGGAGTCGACCACTTCAATGAAGATAGCCTACAAGCTCTTCAGCAACCTGTGATACAGCTTCTCCAATACTGAAGCAGCAGATCTCTCATCCAACTACTGATGCTACACTAAACATCGTTGCTATTCGTTCCTGTGACCTCCAACTTCAAACAGAATACATCAAGAGAGCTGGCTGGATAAGTGAAAAGTACATTTACAGTATAATCTTGGACTTTATAAATTAAAAATGTACAAGATTCGTTTATTCATTATTTATAATATCGAGGCACCGAGCTTCGCTCCGGAGTACAAAAGCATACAAGCATAAAATCTTAGTTTATATTTATTGATAAACAGAACACAATTCTTTAAAATGATTGGAGAAGGACTAACAGACACAGCCCAAAACTGTTTCTTCCCCGAATTTTGATTTATACACTAATATCGGGGCACCGAGCTTCGCTCGTTATTTTGTTTATTGATAAACAGAACACAATTCTTCAAAATGATTGGGGAAGGACTAACAGGCACAGCCCAAAACAGTTTCTTCCCCGAACTTTTATTTATACACTATAAATAGTCCAAAAAGTACGTTATGTTCCACACACTTGAATTCAGGTCCAATTTCCAGTCCAAACATTTAAAAGCAGAAAAGTTCCAATTTATATTGTTTACAAACCAAATTGAATAACAAAATAACACTCACTAATCACTAAAACTGTAAAATAATGATTAACTTTGAGAATTCTGACACACTTTGATTTAGAATGATTTACCGTGTTTGCTATAATATTTGTTAATATAACTTGATAAAAGAATAATGGATCATGAATAAAATCATATCGTTGGTCATGTCAACAAATCAGATATTTTGATCAAGTCGATTAAAATTTCTAGATAATATTTATCGTGAGATAAGCTGATTGATTGTAAAAGTTCAACAGCTGAACATAATTCTGTCTCACTCCCACACATGCACTCACATCTTCTTTTATCGACAGACGACGAAAAATTATCATCTGTTTTTCCAAGATGATATTATTATCCTTTTCATGTCCTTTAGCGAGTTTTTCCAGGAATAAGACCATATGAAATCGAATCTTTATATCAAGAACCTCCTATATTGCAAATTCAATCAAAATCGTTGGAGCCGTTTTCGAGATCCGTTGGACATAAATAATCATATACCCATATAATATAAACATAAATTTCTCGCTTAATATAATAGGATTGATACAACTGACTTGGGGAAGATGAGCATCAGAGGATGGAGAAGCCAAGATTGTAAAGCCAAGAAGTAAGTAAGTAAGATGAAGCAGATACATTGATAGTTAATTAATTATTTCTAAGATCAATGAGCAGTTAATATCTCAACAGATATACCAGCATCAGCTATCATCTGAAGATGGTAGTTGCAAGGCAGAGAATCGACAAAGCTGTTCTACTATCTTCCTTCACTGCCATTATAACGTGGTACGTGGACCTCACTATAGAGCAATATTCATTATTTCGAGAAAGTAAAGGTGGAGAGAATTATTATTATATTCATAATTCACAAATATGTGAATTATCATATTTAATGTTAGGAAGCTTCTGATAAACGGATCCTTTCAACGATTATCAATTTAGGATTCAAATTTTGTCGGAAGATAACCGAAAAATGATTGCGTTTAATAACAGATCATCCCGGAAAATATGCGATTTTAGAAAGGGTCAAATGTTAACGGAAACGTGAAAATTATTCCATGAAATACGAGCTGAGGCCGTCGGCGTTTAAAAGTTATTACTCGCACCGTCCTGTGCTGAGCAGTTGACGGACAGTGCGAATTTATTCCCTGAATTTTACTAAGCTCTCTCGTGTGACCTAGTTGTTGGTGCGGGGGCGGGGGGTGTTAGCGGGTGCGGGGGCTTGTAAGCGGGGGAGTCGTCTGTGGACAGGATATTAATCCCAACCAGGGAAGGTAAGTCATGACAGAGAAAGAGAGAGAGAGAGTGTGTAAAGAAGGACTGAAATGTAAGAGACAATAGGAAGAGTAAGAGAAAAGAGAAATAGAAAAGGAAATATAGTTAATAAAAACTTGTAGTACTCTTTATTGAAAACTTAAAAATATTTTAACGTCTAGTTTCAACCATATATAATTTTCAAGTTAAAATGTAAAAAAATGTCAAATGGTTTTTACATTTTTAACTTGAATATGACCCATGATCAAAACTAGTCGTTGAAATATTACTACAAGTTTTTATAAATTTGAACAAAAGCAGCCCATATGAGTGGAGTGATTTTAAGAAAATATAGTGTACAGTGAGGTCCACGTTATAATGGCAGTATTTGATTAGAAATGGTGTTGCTATCCTTGTCTATCACCCTTGTATCGTCTTTGTATCATACTTGTATCATCGTCGTATCATATTTGTATCATCTTCGTATCATCTTTTTATCATCTTCCTACAGTGAGGTCCACGTTATAATGGAAGTATTTGATTAGAAATGGTGTTGCTATCCTTGTCTATCATCCTTGTATCGTCTTTGTATCATATTTGTATCATCTTCTTATTATCTTTGTATCATCTTCCTACAGTGAGGTCCACGTTATAATGTCAGTAATTGATAAACATTGGTATCCTTGTCTGTCATTCAACAAAGCGAACAGCGATATCCTTTTCTAGCTCCGCAACGTTGCCAGATCGTTTTTCAACAATGCAGGAGTATAATTAATTACCAAAATATTCAATCTCAATCATTAACATTATTATTATATCATTAAAAAATATAAATGACTGATTGTGTCAAATAAAATAAAATTGATCATTTTTAAGAACAGTTAATATTTATTTCATCGGATATACCGGTATCAGCTACAGTTAGTGGCAAGGCAGAGAATCGACAACATTGTTCTTCTATCTTTTTCCACTCTCATTTTAACGTGGACCTCTCTATAGAAGGTGTCGTCGAATGAGCGATTTCCAATGAGCGATCATAGGAAAAGTGGTTCCAGTGAGCGATCCATTGTTTAGAATAACAATAAAGATAGGCAGACGCTAGTAATGGGAGGATATATAGGCTATAATGAAGATTAAATTCAGCTGTTCTATCTTTGCTTAACAACTGATTCTTTTTTATGGGAGACTAATTATATAGCGTGTCCTCAGATGAGATGATTAATGACATTCAAGTTCTCCCATTCATAGAGTCTGCCTATCCTTATTGTTATTATAAACAATGGATCAATCACTGGACTGCTATCCCCCAAAATCGCTCATTGGATATCGCTCATTGGACATAGAACGCCCAATAGAATAGAGAGAATAGACAGACCGAAAAACGATCGTGAGCGAGAAAGAAGAAAAAATGAAATGAGAGGTAAGATTGTGTGTCAAAAAATGAAATTGAATGATTGGAGTAGAACGTCAGGAGAAAGCGGGTAAAAATCTATGAAGATATTCTATGTTTCCGTGGAAATTCAGTGACTGTCAATTCAGGATTCAGCCGAGTGAATTATTATTTGCTTCACCCAACAGAGCAGAGGAAGAGACAACTGGAGACGTGATTCAGGGCGCTGGCAATGTGACAAAAGCAATGCATTCAAATAATATAGGGGCAGGCCCGATCGTAGATCAAGGTGCAGGCACAAATTCCATCATTCAAGCAGAAGTAAATCAACAGAATAGAATTTTATATTAATCTCTGATGGTCCATGCCATTCAAACAGAGCTTGTTAATTTGATTGAAATATTTATCTCAATCCTATTATTTATTAAGCGAGCAATTTCTGTATGTCTGTTTATATTTTTATATCTGGAGCCTGTTTCATAAAACCCTTGTTATACAGGGCCTTTATCACAGGACTTATAAATTGAAATTTACAATCCTGTAAAATTATGTTTCATAAAAATAATTCTACACTTGTAAAATCACCTGTAATATTTTCCTGTATTACAGTTCCCTTATTTTGAATTAATGTTTTCATTGGCCAGCGAGCCTAATATAATATTTGAACAAAATGCTACTTAAGATGTTTTGGTGGAAAATCCACATTATCAAATTTCTGACGATGGACAGATTGCATTCATGCTGGAAAATAACTTTGTTAATGATAAATAGTTGGGAAATTATAATAACTAGTATAATTAATTATACTATAATAAATTATAAATAACTATAGGTCTACTTAACTTTCATAACTTATTAAAATAGTTATGTGAGTAGTAATGTTTCAAAAAAAGTTAATTATCGAATGTTAATAATTAAATTAACGACATTAAATTTGTTCAATAAAAAACATTATGGACGTACATTTTTTGAATATTTCCAAAATATTGAGGAAAGCTTGATCTGAACCGCTCATAATATTGATAAGTTTCCTGCATCATATTGTAAGAAATTCTGTCCTTGTAAATTCTTGGCCTACGAATAATAACATAGTCTTCTTTATCAGAACTAGAACTACTACCTTCATCCATTTTAACATGTTGCCCTCTCAACAAAATGTCGCTTTCCAAGTTCTACCTACACTTGTAAAAGTTTTAGGATGGTCTAAACTATGATAAAATATTCAACATCTTACAGGTCCAGTAATACAGGAAGTTTCTTTTTATGAAACACAACTATGATAAAGTCCTGTATTATTTACTTGTAATACAGGCAAATGTCTTGTAAATTGTTTTACAGGGAAAATTTTTATGAAACACAAACTTCTAAATTCTACCTGTGCTACAGGAACTTTTCCTGTATTACAGGACTTGTAACTTTTATGAAACAGGCCCCTGGTTATCTGGTTATTTATGTTCAACGGATCTCGATAACGATTTTCACGAAATTTGGATCATAGTAGGTTTATGATAAAAAATTCAATTGCACTAGGTCTCATCCTTGGGAAAACTCGCTGAACGACATTAAAAGGATAATTCATCCTTGGCTGAAACAGCTGAGACTTTCATCGTCTGTGGATAGTGAAAAGTGAGCGAGTGATTCTGTGGAAAATCAAAATATCGCATCCCCGAAATTCATAAGCTGACGTATAGCCAGCTGTAAAATATAAACACGATCATTTTAGAGAATAATTGTGTTCTGTTTATCAATAAATAAAAATAACGAGCGAAGCTCGGTGCCCCGATATTAGTTGTTGTAATGAACGTAATTGTAATAGGTTAGGTTAGGTTAGGCAGTATCGGCATAGAGAAAATATAGCATAAGAAGATATCCCATGGTATATTTTTTTCCTACAGTTACGTTGAAAAGTGGCCATTGCTGCACTGATTACAGAACGCAAAGAATCACTTTTCCGCTCTAGTGCGGGAAAAATTTTTCTGCACTCCAGATTTGCAACATGGCAACGCAAAATACTTAGTAGGTTATATGGAGCAACAGTGCAGCAAAATCAAAATGAAGTTGGTAACAGTGACTGGGCTGCTATAGTGAGCAGAGGTGCAACGAAGCACAACGCGCTAATTATTATTCATTATATATTATTATAACCAAGGACAACGAGGATTTAAGGATTTTAGGATTAAGGTTTTTATCAATAATAAAATTACACAGAAAAACATTTGATGCATTTCAGGCAATTTTACCCATAATTACCCACTTTTCATATTCAATGGTAACTGTAGGAAAAACTTAATGTGAAATACGTGCGCAAAGTTCCTCTGCTGCACTCAAGAAACCATTCCGCCCTCGCCTACGGCTCGGGCGTTTTCTTTCTTTCGGTGCAGCAAAGTGTCACTTTGCGCACTAGTTGCACAAATAACTATTTATGTCATCTTTTCTCTATTAAAATGATTGATAGCTAAAGTAATTGAAAATAGATCATTTGATTAGCCAAAGTATATTATGTCTTGAAGACTCCAGTTAGAGACAGGTCAGGTACATATCAGGTAATCTGATTAAAAATATATTATTTGATTATGAGATAACGTCTTGAAGACTCCAGTTTGAGACATATCAGGTAATAAGCACAATGATTCGAGTAAAGAAATCGTTTATACCTAGATTATTACTAGTAGTCCTGTGAACAGTAGACCTCGTGCAGTTATAAACCACAACCTCCACTTATACTGTCCACCAGAGTAAATCCTGTCTGTATGTCGTGTCGGCGAGATATCAGTGTGAAAAAGGCTAATGGCTGTTCAAAAATGCTAACATCAAAAGCTTATCTCCTTCAAGACATACTGGCAACAGCTAAGCCCGAGTTGAAAGCAGAGAATGGTCGAGAGACAATACTATGTTATTTCAGTTATTGCATGCAATCAATAGTTCATATTTGATAGTGCATAGAAATTGCATTCAATGAGGCATACAATTGATAGTCCACACAGCAGCTGATTTTTTCACCAAATAACATTGAGATATTAATTGCATGCAATTAATAATAATCCACTCGATAGCTGATTTATGATGAATAATTCTTAAGTCTGATTTTTACGGTAATATTGGCATTAGAAGGAGACTCCTTTCCCTTTTGTATTAGATGAAAAATTTCTAAAAATCCTATATATTCGTCGACGCGAAATTCATAAAGAAACATACATGTCACGTTTCATGAAAATGTAGTAGTTTCCGCAGCGCTGCTCCACTGGATTAATTAATCAATTTATTTATTCATAGAAACGACAGGCAACTTCATATTTGTCTCCTTCACAAAGGCATCAAACAATGAAATACAAAATTATTTAGAAAACAAATACAATGAGATGATCTAATAGAAAGTACTAACTAGACACAGTGAGTAATTTCCTTGGAGGATACATTTAACGATGGAAAATTCCGATACGCAAATACTTGTTGATAATTGTGTGCAAACCGTACTTCGCGGCAGAATGAATGGAACGAACTCAAATGAAGTGATGATTGGAAATTGTGGAGGAATCGATTGTGATTTGTTGTTTAGATAGCGCGCAGCTGAAGAAAGAAGCGACTCGTTTACATTATTCTGCGCCTACAGCGTTGTAATTGTGCAAGGAAGGAAGTTGGCTATAACAGAGATTGTGGGATGTTTGGCTGCTCTTCAACTGAACTGTCAGTCGACAGCTAACCTGTTCCCTGTTCCCCGTTCCCGTTCCCGTTCCTCTGTTCCGTTCCTCGATTAATTTTGTTTGGCAAACCGTCAACTGGGTAAACTCTATTCCCACACCCACCAAAAATCATTGGCTCCGTTTACAGACTAAACTGCCGTCACATCCTTTATGGCTCCAAAGCGTAATGATCAGTTTGATGAATAGAGTTTACACAGCTGACAGGCGTATGATGGAAATTTGGTGGAGCTCTGATTATGATAACCAGGAACGAAAGAATGAGGATAATCAGTGAATTAAGAGAATGTTGATTTCTTCTTCTTCTTTTTCTTCTACTTTCCCTTTTTCTTCTTTTTTCTACATTCCCTTCTTCTTTTTCTTCTGCATTCCCTTCTTCTTCATCTTCATCTTCTGAATTCCACGGTTTAGGGATGACTGTCTTTTCAGGTCTTTGAAAAAGCTTTTGGCATATTAAAAATTTATTTTTATAATAATGCTCAAGTTTGAGACAACCTTTTCCTCGGTCTTCCAACGTCCTCACAATAATTTATAGTGAGAGCTAGAAAATTTTAATCAATAAAGAGTAATTTCAATACGTTCTGAGTAATCATTTTACATATCACAGCTTTGAGAATAATTGAAAATTTTCTTCTGAGTCAAATATTTCTGAGTTAAAATTTCCTATTTGAGTGATAATAATGTGAAATTTCTTTTCTATGTTTGGTTTTCAAGCATCTAAATCTTAAAATCATACTTTTTGAAGATAATTAAGAACTGAAAATTTTGTGAAGTGAACAACTATGAGACTTAACCTATTTCGGACTATGTGTAATCTAAATTTGGGAGGAATAGGACACGGTTACCTTATTTTTTCTCTCCCTATCATTTTTGATTATGTACTTGGTGTATGAATCAATAAATCAATCAATAAATGAAAATATAATACACGAATGCTGAATGATAGATGAAAAACTACACGAAGCACAGAATTTTGAGATGTAGTTGACCTAAGAACCAAATCAACTTTGAACCCCACATAGGAATGTGAACGGAATATTTCTATAGTGAGGTCCACGTTATAACAGTATGTGTTCAACTTTGCTTTTGCTATCCTTGTCTATCATTCGACAAAGCCGGTGGTACTATCCTTTTCTAGGTCCACAACGATGACAATTATGTTTTTGACGGTGTAGAAATATAATTTATTAATGCAGAGAATCGACATCGCCATTCTCCTATCTTTATCCACTGCCATTATAATGTGAACCACACTATAGTGTATTCAATTTCAATAAAGATACAGTTATCAATTGTTTATATTTGATTGGAAGAATAATATTCCTCTTCCTTGTAGAGTTTCATTAGATAAAGTTGAATACTTTTATTTTCTTTGGGAAAGTATGTTTTTTTAATAGAAATTCACTCTCAACAGATTGAGTGAAATGAGAACTTCAGTGGTACTGTAGGCTATTTTAAGTTCTGACAATATAGAGTATATAAGCCGTTTAATAAAATCACTTCACTTATATGGGCTACTTTATTCAAATTAATAAAAACAATATAAAAACTTGTAGTACCCTTTTATTAAAACATTTTACATTTTAACTTGAAAATGGTCAATGGTCGAAACAAGTCGTTAAAATATTTTAAAGTTTTTAAAATGTTTTAATCAAATCAAATCAAATCAAATTTATTTCCATTCAAAAACAGTTCACAAACATAAATATAAATTACATTTTATGGAAAGATTAGCATCCGCAAAGAAAGAATCTGAGCGCGGATGCGAGTTGTGCTGTTTCATAAAACTAAAAAGAAATTATAATTATACTATTCTAAGAACAAAACAAAAAAATACAATATTACTAAAAATTACTTATAATTGACATATTACCAAACATGAATAACAAAAGAAACCTATTGAAAGATTTCTCCCGATACAGCAATTTTTATTACTATTATTTATGTTTTATTTTGTGTGATTTTTTCTGTTTTGATTATTACTATTAGTTTTTATGTTTTATTATTACCATTTAGTTAGATTTATTACTATTTCGATTTGTTATTTTTTTCATTACTATTTTAATTATTATGGTTTAATAAAAGGGTACTACAAGTTTTTATATTTTTTTTATCAATTTATAAGCCGTTCTCCAAAATACTCAAATTCACTGACCACTACACATCAGTAGTCCAGAAGTGTGGACAGTCCAGAGTGGTCCAGAAGTGACAACACAGTAGTCCAGAAGTGATAATGTAGTGTGTTCATGAGGTGCAGGAATTGTGAGTGAATTAACGTATGTACTACTGGAGACGAGTTGATCCCAACACCAGCTTACATTGGATTTGCAATGTAATGTAGCGACCGCCTCTGACTCACGTCCAGGTCCTGTTCCGATGTTAATTATTTTTGAGCCCTTTTAGACGGTGGCTCAAATAATTGTGCACCAATTGAAAACCGTTATTGTAATAGAGGTAACCAACAATCCACTTACGGATATGTCACAACATCATATGTGACAGGTTACTCTGGGTGACTTTTCATTTAATATATTATTCCATGTTCCATTTTCATGTTCAATTCAATTGTAAGCGGAGCCACAATTAACCTTTTTTTGCTTCTTCTCATTCATTGATAGGAATGATGTTAGCATATGCTAGAAATAAAAAAATCTTCAATTTTCATTCATTGATAGGAATAATGTTAGGATATGGTAGAAATAAAAAAATCTTCAATTTTCATTCATTGATAGGAGTGATGTTAGGATATGCTGGAAATAAATAAATATTCAATTTTCATTCATTGATAGGAATAATGTAAGGATATGGTAGAAATAAATAAATCTTCAATTTTCATTCATTGATAGGAATGATGTTAGGATATGGTAGAAATAAATAAATCTTCAATTTTCATTCATTGATAGGAATAATGTTAGGATATGGTAGAAATAAATGAATCTTCAATAAATGAATACCTTTTTGCCATTGATTCGCAATGTTGGAATATTCTAGAACTAAATAAATTCAGTATTCATGGCGAATTGAATCTCCACGTTTTACTAGAACTTAATTCTCGGTCCCTGCTCAAGTATGACAGTCGTAAGGCGCATTGACGGCTTAAATAATATTTACAGGCGAGGTGAAACATACTCGCAAGGGACTTACCACCAACAATAGCCGTACGAATTTACTTTTTATTGGAAGAATAATTGGGCACGATCATAGCGAGTGATTCGAAGATGTATCTACTTCTTCATTAGCATCAAAAGATATCTTCATTAGCATTGAAATATATCTTTATCACCCAATCAGCTTAGAAAGACTACAATTGAATGAGCATTGAATGAAGGATAATCAAAAATATATTTGACTATTGGGTTCTATTATTGTTCTATTATCTTTTGATAATCAAAAGATATCTTAGATTATTGGGTTCAATAATCTATTATGTTTTGGTAATCAGAAGATATCAAAATATATCTTCATTAGCATTGAAATTTATGTTATATTTTAAAATTTTGTATATTTTGAAATTTATCTTAACTACCTAATTAGCGTAGAAAGACTACAATTGGATGATCGTTGATTGTAGGATAATCTTTCTAGAAGCAAAAAGTAATTCTCAATAAGGATCCAAGGAACAATTCACTCAACCAAATGAGTTGATGACGTAAGAAGAGCCAAATGAACCCACGACAATCAGCATCAGCATCTCAACAACGCATGGTTCAGAAAAGAAGATGAAAAGCAGGTGATTCACGAGTGTGAATACTTCTTGATTGAGCTTGGCAGGCATTAACGAGCCATTGATGCATCGACTACGAATCAATTTTATCTCTTACTATCCACATCATGAATTAACCGAAACTAGTATTCAACAAAACTATTGTTAGAAACTGCTGGCAACTTTACATGTGTGTTATCTCATGTTGAATGAACATTCTCATGACTCTTTATTGATTCATACAATAAGTACATCATCGAAATGATAGGGAGAGAAAAGATAAGGTAACCTCGTGCTATTTCTCTCACAAATTTAGATAAGGTTACACAAAGTCCGAAATAGGTTAAGTCTTGTAGTTGTTCACTTTACAAATTTTTCAGTAATTAATTATTTTCACAAATTGAATTTTTAAATTTAGATGCTTCAAAACCAAACATAGAAGAAATATTTCACGGTGATGGTTTCATGATCCATTCCGAGCTGCTTTGTATTAACACACTTTTTTATGTATTTGAACACGATATGCAGTCACTTTAAAAGTGTGACTTTAGAAGAGACTGCATGTCGTGTTCAAATACATAAAAAAGTGTGTTAAATATTTCACATTATTATCACTAAATAGGAAATACTCACATATTAATGAAATAATTAATATTTCTAATCTATTTTTACAATATATTCGAATCACAGCGATTGTATTTTGTTCCATTGAAATCAATTGATGCATTAACCTCAACAAGCAAAGGGTGAACTAGCTCAAAGTTCCATACATAAATGCTAATAATTAATATTTATTCATTGAGACTTCTTCAAGATTGAGAATGGTAGCCCAGCTGCCAAATATCTCGTGATTATGTAAGTTTTTTTATTATATTTTTTGCATGTAATGTATAGCACCTCTCTATATCGTTATCAAATAATACGTTAAAACACGTACAGATGAGAAAATTACGAATGACACATTATCACGTCTGAACTACAGAACTGATTAACTTGTAATTTCGCATATATAGATAGATTCTTAATTTACCGAGGTTGGTTATAGGCCTATTTCAAATTCTTCAAGATTTCAGTAGGTCGAGTTTTCAGTTTGTCAAGTTTTTAATTAGACCCTTGCGGAGCACAGGTTACCTGCTAGTATGTAATATAAATTGCTTCAAAGATTATTAATTAGAGTTGCCTCCAAATCCTTCACTCCGACTGATAGTAGATTACATTCGACATACATGATATTCCTAAAATAAAGAATTACTTCAGCACGAAGAGTAAAGAGAAAAATAATAATGCTTTATTAGAACAATGCGAGAGAACTTTGGATATGTAAGCTGAACGAGTTTCCCAGAAATTCAGTTCCAGGGCTTCCTTTCCAGAGAATATAACTCTGGAGAATTTTATTGAGTTTTGAGAGAGAGTTGAAAGGCGCGCGCATCTAATTAGCCCAATTTCTATGGGAGAGCATACAGATTTTTCGATAAACGAAGTGAAGGATCCAATTACTCCTGCACACTTCAAAATTACAATGAAGAGTAATCGAGACTGGCTTATGGATTGATCTCCTCCAACATAATGCTTTAGACGGATATTTTTGAAGATTAGAACGTTGAGAGAGATATTTTCCAGTTTATAAATATTATTGAAAACATTTCGAGAGGTAAATTCTCTCCATTTTAGAGGGATGTATTCAATAGCTATCAGGTAAGGTTGAGAGATATATTTGCCAGTTTATAAATATTATTGAAAACATTTCGAGAGGTTAATTCTCTCCATTTTAGAGGATTCAATATCTATCAGTTAAGGTTAACTGTTGGAGTGTGCTTTATGAGGGTAATAATAGGATTGAGTTCCTGATGCTTCCAAATATGTATATTTTCAAATGAATGAATAAACTGATTAAACTTACTCCTTCTATTACAGGTGTTTCATGAATGAAAATTGTAACAAGTACATGAAATAAATGTAAAGCCTAATGAAATAAAGTCAATATTCTTTACCGTTCAGTAAAGTGCTTTCTATTCAATACCTAGCTTGTATGTAAGGATCTGGTTGTCACTATTACAGCACATAAATCTCCATATTCTGTCCACAATATACAAATTTTGATTCAACTGACTGATTTTGTAAAACAACATTTTCTTCTGTTTATTTCTAATATATATATATATATATATATATATATATATACATATATATATATATATATATGAATGTCTGTTTATGTGTTAGTTTGTTTGTTCCCTATGGACTCGAAAACTACTTGACAGAACGGTATGAAATTTTGAGAATATGTTGTGTGAATATTGGAGATGGTTTCTGACCAGAAATTTTAATAGGGGGGCTAATAATAATCATATATCAATGCATTTTACAGACCTTTTTTTCGAAATTGTCGGCCGACAATTGTGATAATATGATTTAGCATCTAAACTTACCAGCTGTAATAAACACGTCACTCTGTGATAAAATTGTTTACTGGTATTAAAACGGTAGTTTTAGCTCATATTGAGATGTAAATGAAAATATGTCAGATAAATTTTATGATTCACCAAATAAAGTCAGGTGTGACATGAGATACATTGACTTTTTTGGCGGTACGAAGTTCGCCGGGTAAGCTAGTTTTGTAAACATAGAAACATCCATAATTCAAATAGATGTTTATTCTATAATTAAAATGATTTTAAATAGCCTAATCTTCAAGTTTTTTTCAAATCTTATGATATTCTGCAAAACAGCAGACAATTCCTAGATGATTGAATTAGTTAAACTTTATGGTTCACTGCGTTCACGTTATTGGTAGTCCAAGTTAGAATGAAAACCATGGAAGCAATCAAATCAGTTATTTTCTATATAATATAAGATTATATGAATTTAGAGTTTTCGAAATCTGTGAGACTGAACTGAAAAGGATTCAAGCCTCAATACTGCTATCTATAGGGTGTGAGAATTTTGGATTGACCTAAGGGACCTTTTTAACTAATTTTCAATAAGGAACGGACTCACCGGTTTTATTTTAAGCATTCGTCCCCGGACAGCAATCCTCCGGTAGAGCATTAGGTAGTCTTCCGTCCGCCAGCCTTCTTTCACACGCGTATTCACTAAACCGTTTAAATCACTTCGATTCTCCGCACACCTTTACGATTGCGAGTTCCGAGAAGTCTAGGAGAAGAGTGACAAGAACACAGGCGGAGTTCCTTCTCAGTTGCCGGGAGAGAGTCCCGTTACTCTAGCAGATAACGCCGATATTTCCCCAAAGTTATGGAGGTGGGGGTAAGCACCCTCAATTGTAAAAGAGAGAACTCTCAATGTAAGAGGAATAGATAATGAACATGGAGGTAGAGATAATTTGAAGAACACCTTTCCGAAAGAGAGAGTATACAATAATTATTAAAAATATAACTTGACATACATTGACAGCTATAATAAGGTACTGAAATGAATTTTTATTTTAATTAAAGCTGTATGAACCGAAGTAATAGCAGGCTGGCATCTTATCTTATCGATATTGCTGCTCGCTACTATCAATTTGAGCTATGCCAGCCCGCTTGTGAAATGTGATGTCACAAGGGCTAGAATCACAATTTTTTCTATGCTGTTTTGTCTTAATGACTGGATGTTAATTTCTTCTTCTTCAGGATGTGAGAGTAATCGCGGCTTGGAATAGAATAGAATGACTATTTCATTTGTTGACGTGGCGTTTTTGGAATGATACCAGTTTATATTAGTTTAATTCCGTCAAAAATCACCACATAATCAAACAATGCTTGGTAGTATAGTATATTAGATTCCTTGGACATCTCGGGGTACATGACATATCAATTGGTACAACGCTACCAAAGTAAGTAGACAGTCTACTAACGTTGCAACGCTACAACCTTGTTGAAATAATAAGATGGATGTTTCAGTTTCTTACCTTAGAACGATGACTTTAAAGACAGGACCGGGAAGTCCCTTTATGATGGCTGATGCGTTCAGGTGACACCTTCCATGCAGAACAACTCCATTCACCTATAAACATTAAAACAATAACTTGAATTAGAAAAAGAGGTTTTTATATTAAAGTAAGGAAATCAAGGCTAAAGTAGGGTTTATATAAGTCAAGTTCACTTGAATTCAAGTTTTTTTCAACGTTTGAATTGACACCTGTATACATTGGAACAATAACTTGAATTAGAAAAAGAGATTGTTATATTCAAGTAAGAAAATCAAGGCTAGAGTAGGGTTTATATAAGTGTAGTTTTATTGAATTGAAGTTTTTTCAACGTTTGAGTTGACACCTTTACACTTTAGAACAATAGCTTGGCTCAGGAAAAGGTGTTGTTATATTGAAGTAAGGCTGAAGTAGGGTCTATATTAGTCAAGTTTACTTGAATTCAAGTTTTTTACAACGTTTGAGTTGACACCTGTACACTTTAGAACAATTACTTGAATTGGAAAAAGAGGTTGTTATATTGAAGTAAGGAAATCAAGGGTAAAGTAGGGTTTATATAAGTCAAGTTTACTTGAATTCAAGTTTTTTTCAACGTTTGAGACGGAATACTTCTAAAAGCCCAGTCGTTCGATTACACCAGGTAGTCTAATCGAGACACAAGTCCTGGTCTAATAGAGACACATGACCTGGTCTAATCGAGACATGGGCTAAACGAGACGGAATGCTCCGATTAACTCAGTAGTTCGATTAAACTAGGTCCTGTGTCTCGATTAGACCAGGTTTCGTTTATACCACCTGGTGTAATAGAACACCTGGAGTAATCGAAGAATTCCGTCTCGTTCAGCCGAGATGTGCGTTTAGACCAGATCCTGGTTTATTCGGAAAAGTCCGACCTGGGGTAATCGAACACCTACACTAATCGAGCAACTGGAGTAACCGAACACCTGGACTGAACGAAATACACCCCAATATTTCAACCTTAGACCAGTTATAGAATAGACACGATGGAAAGCCAATATCTACTGCCATATCACCATATCGTGAAGTCAGCATCGGATAGAAAACAATGTAAACAAACTCTGCACAAACAAAATCTGTAAACAAACACCTGGACTAAACGAAAAGTTATAGAATTATAGAATAGACACGCTGGGAAGTCTAGCCTCTGAAGCCAACATCTACTGCCATATCACCATATCGTGACGTCAGCATCAGATAGAAGACAATGTAAACAAACTCTGCAGAAAAGTTTTCTATCCGATGCTGACGTCACGATATGGTGATATGGCAGTAGATGTTGGCTTCAGAGGCTAGACTTCCCAGCGTGTCTATTCTATAACTGGTCTAAGATTGCAGCGCTTGAATCGCCAATCTATTATCCTCCATTTTTTCAATATATTGCCCTCATAAACTTAATGTTGCCAAATGGGAATAAGTTGATTTGTTTAAAAGAACAAGTTATAAGCTCAATAATTTGTTCTTAGCTCATTAAATTTGTTCCAAGGGAATAAACTGGAGATTCAAAACCACTATTCTATTTTTCCTTGCTAAATCAAGGTAGAAAATCTCCCTTCTCTATCATAGAAGGTATCCAAGACAGAGAAGGAGACCGATAAAATCTCTCGGTTGCAAATAGTCTGAAGTTTTGACTCAGGGGAGAATTTTCTGGGGAATCTGACAGTGAATTACAACGTGATGCCTCAGCGTTGGACAAGATTGAAATAAGACAGTGTGATGGAGGAAGTGGGTGGGAGATAGTATAGGCGACGCTAAAAAGCGAATACCTCGAGTAAATCACTGCAAGGGATTCATTACTTGATTCATGCTCGGGGGAAATCAAGAATTCCTCATTCCTCTTTCTTCTTCTACTCCTTGGCTCAGCCGCATTCATCTCTTACCTGACGTTCCTGCACCACCAGCAGAGACTATCTCTGTCTTCCTTTGTTTGTGTTGTAAAGCAGCCAATGGTAAGACCAATAGTTGCTTCTATTAGACTGGCTAGACTACCATATTTACAATCTATACAAGTGTAATTGGATTTGAAATGGAAATGGAATAGAGAGTCGAAGAATATTTGATTACGCAGTCCGATGAGGTACATTTGTTCGTTAAAATAATCTATAACCTATAATCTATAATAATATAATGAAGGAAAGAATTGGATTCTTTTTATACCCCGACGTGCGGGATGGGAAATTCACGACATCATCATGTCTGAGCTACTGGACTGATAAACTTGAAATTTTGCATATAGATTCTTGATCTACCAAGGATGGTTATAGGCCTATCTTAAATTCTTCAAGATCTGGCAACGTTGCGGAGGTCAGAAAGGATATTGCTATCTGCTGTGTCAAATGATAGACAAGGTTAGTAACACCAATGTTGATCAAATACTGCAATTATAACGTGGAACTTACTAAACCTATCATCCAACTTTCAACTTATCATCTAGAACGCTGGTGTGTTCAGATACTGCCATCATAACGTCGACCTCACTATACCACAAGAGAATCATATCATCTAGAATATAAATAATATCTAGAATATAATAAATAAATAAATATAGATGTGTGGGAAGGTACAGAAGGTCAAAACATAATGGATCGAATAATAGATAGATACAAAGTGAACCTAATGGAATTCGAGAAATTCATCGCAATAATGTTTGTGAAAGTTCAGAAGCATCAAGTATACTACCATACAAATCTAAGGACTGAAACACAATATAATACAGAGTGAGCATAAACTATTGAACACATTTCATAGGTGAATAAAAAAATAAGAAATAGTATTAGCGCGCCTATTCAAGTGGAAAACATTGGAGTAGCTTCTCATTCTATAATTTGTGATGACCTTCATAGTAACACAAATTATTAATAGTCGACTCAATGGTGTGGAGCGACAGAGAGTCAGGAGAGAGGTATGTGCGTTCTGTGGTTTCACGAAAGCAAATCGGTTATTACCGTTCAAAGACGTTTCCGTTTAGAGTATGGCCGTGGAGAATGAGTTGTATGCAAGGAAATTATGTAATATTTATAAAATAAACGAATAATTTAAGATGTAGTTCAGAACAACACTCCAGATCGACAATGTATGACGTGAAATTGAATTTCGTCTAGATATCTTAGGTGCAGCAAAAGGTGCTCACGTAGAAATTTGTCGAACTTGTCATCCTATTATATTAAGCGAGCAATTTCTGTACATATTTTTATATTTGGTTATTTATATTTATTTTTCATATTTGGTTATTTATATTCATCTATGGTTATTTATGTCCAACGGATATCGAAAACGGCTCTAACGATTTTCACGAAATTTGGAACATAGTAGGTTTATGATATAAAAATTCGATTGCACTATAGGTCTCATCCCAGGGAAAACTCGCCTGTGGATAATAAAAAAGTGAGTGTGACGCACTCGGTCTGTGGAAAATCAAAATATCTCATCCCCGAAATTCATAAGCTGACATATAGCCAGCTGTAAAATGTAAACACGATCATCTTAAAGAACTGTGTTCTGTTTATCAATAAATAAAAATAACGAGCGAAGCTCGGTTCCCCGATATTGTGTTATAAAAAAACTATTTGAAATAGGCTTTTCAATAAATCAGTATCCTTGTAATTCGCTATTTTTTTATTCACCTGTGAAATGTGTTCAATAATATTAATCTCACCCTGCATATCAAGTACCCTTTCACTATAAACACAGCTAGGTTCAACTCTCCAATATCCATTTTCAAGTGTAAATATAAAAAACAATGACATTGAATTAATGTTAGTTTATGTTCATATGATAATTATGGAAAGTCCCAGGATTACTTCGTCAAACATTTATGAAGTTCCACAAAAAAATTATAATCAGTGGAAGAGCAGTGTTAACGGCAGAGTAGGTCCAGTGGGGCCGTTCCTGACTCTTGTTTATTTTGTAAGCTCACTTTTTTCAAGCATGTCCCTTTCTCCTCGAGCTTGCTGGTACGTTAACGAGAGTACTGTTTTATGCAAGGGTTTTTGTTGGCCCTTGCATTGGCAACTTAATTGGCTGCAGGAAAGTTATAATTAACGAAAAGACAGGCTGCTGGCCAAACCAAACATCAACTTGCTTCATCCCTGCAACACTGTCCTTCCTGTCTGTGAATCTTTCTCGAAAAATATGAGACGTGGCAGACACTTCACTTGCTAGCTTCTTGACACTTAATCTCTACTCTACTCTCTTTCTCTTAATCTCTTCTCTACTCACTCTCATCTCTCTCCCTCAATCGCTTCCTCATTCCCATCTTGCCACATCGACTCCCAAACATACAATACGTTTCATTACCTATTCCAAGGAAGCACGGTAAGAAAGCCGGCAGCCTTTCAGCTAACGTGTAACCTATGCAAATTCTCATCTGCCTCCCATTCTCAACTCAAGATTTCTCGAATTCTTTCCACCCACTCAGACTCTTCTCATACAATATTTCACTACATCTCCTTCATCCTTTTGTTGACTTGAGAAAAGTTTCACTCTTAGAATACATCATCTTCTTCTTGCCTTCAAGGATTAGAGGTATTTGCCTGTTCCGACTCACAAAAAATTATATTCATATTTACATAAAATTTCTAAAAATGATATTATAAATAATAAGAAAATAAAGATATTGTCAAATTTCACTGAAAATTTATTAAAAACTTTTAAACAGTACCATGGTTCCACGTTTACCAACGCATCATCAGCTGCACTGAGGAATGAGGATACAGAAACATTCCTCTGTACATCAAGAATGTTTCTGTATCCTCATTCCTCAGTACAGCTGATGATGCGTTGGTAAACGTGAAACCATGGTACTGTTTAAAAGTTTTTAATAAATTTTCAGTGAAATTTGGCAATATTTTTGTTTTCTTATTATGGAGAGATTTCACAACATCACCATCAATTCTACTAATGATATTATAAATGTTTAAAAACTAGTAGTTCTGTGAACAGTAGACCTCGCGCAGTTATAACGATGTCCCAAACCATAAGCACATTCACACTGATAAACTAACTATTTATTTGATCAGATCATGCTTACACAAGATTTAATTATCATATAACGCTTTCCGGAATTTAGCGCGAGAAAACCAGAAGACATCTAGGCGCACAGACGAGCTGTTATAAGTTCTTTGCATCCTATTTAATAATGCATAAAAATTGAATTCAATCAGACATACAATTTATAGTCTACACAACTGTGATATTAAATTGCATGCGTCATGGCATGCAATTTATAGTCAACTCGACAGCTGATTTATGATGAATAATTCTATAGCCTGATTTTCACTCTAATATTAACGTATGAAGGAGGCTCCTTTTTCCTTTTATATTATCCTTGAAATGCAAAATTTCCAAAAACCTTGTATATACGTTGACGCGCAATTTAAAAAGGAACATACCTTTTTAAAATTTCATGGAAATCTATTACCGCGTTTCGCCGTAAATGGGCAACATATAAATATATGAACATATAAACATTTAAACATTAAGAGAAATGCCAAACCGTCGATTTGAATCTTAGACCTCACTTCGCTCGGTCAATAAATTTAAAATATTTATAAAAATTGAAATTTTATATAAATATCATTTATTGTGATGAGAAAATGATCATTACCATCTCTTCAATGGTCCTCCGACATCTATTTTCCCTTCGGTTTGTATAACAGAGTGCCGGTTGCACAAAAGCCGTTTAAATTTCAACCGTGATTAATTCCACAAGAACCAATCTAAGATGCCGTCTTTTCGAAAACGCCTTCTCTGATTGGCTCTCGTGGAATTAATCAAGGTTAAAATTTAACCGACTTTCGTGCAACCGGGTTAGAGTTCTCTCCCAGAAAGTACACTTTGAGCTCGTAAAATACATTCGAATGTAAGTTATGTTTAAAAATTATTCCGACATAATATTGGAAAACCGATCTGTTTATTTATTCAGTAAGCCTATAGTGTACAGATCCTTTTTTAATTTCAATTTTCATTCTTTTTGTTGTCAGCAATCAGATTATATTGTAGTCAATATTGCTATTGCAATTAGATCAAGCGCTGGCTTGAATTAAGTATACACAGTAGAGATTCACACTATTTTAAAAGAAATTTTGTTCAGAAATTCAATAAAATTTATCTATTCTAATATAAAAACACTGTTCAAAATAAAATAAAATAATCATGGAATAATTATTTCCCCGCATTGACTGTTATTCTGAGAGCATTGACATGAGAATTGCCCATGCCATCTCATTTACCTGCATATTGTTATTGACAAACCCATTGGGAAAAAATTGAAGTTCATCAAACCGGGTGCCCATCAAATCTCCCTAATAGTGAGATCTACGTTATAATGGAATGAAGAAAAATGGAAGAAAAGCGTTGCCAATTCTCTGATTACCACTGTCATCACTAGAGGATAGCTGTTATGGATACTTATGTAATAATAACTGTTCATTCTTGTTTAAAAAATCAATTATATTCTATTCGTCCAGACAGAATACTTTTCAATGATGGAATAATACATCTTCATAATTATTGAGAATAAATATTTTGTTGATCAATTATATTTATAAATTGTTCAAAAATGATCAGGCAATGTTGTTGGACTAGAAGAGGATAGCGTTATCTGCTTAGTCAAATGATAGACAAGGATAACATCACCAAAATCCTATTTCGGACTGTGTATAACCTTATCTCAATTTGGGAGAGGAATGGCACAAGGTTACCTTATTTTTTGTCTCCCTATCATTTTTTATGATGTATTTTTTGCATGAATCAATAAAGAATAAAAGAATATCAACCATTTACTGCCATTATAACGTGGGCCTCACTATATGAGTTTTACAACATTAAATTAATATTATTTATTTAAGGAGTCAAGTTTGGCAGTGTACCATGACCAGTTTCTGGTAGCCACTGATATCAATGAGTTAAATCGGAATCAAATGTGGAGAGTGCGTGTATGAGAGAGAAAGAACGAGGTGGAGGGGTCAGGTCGATAAGGCCTCGCCGCAGTGCAGGTAGCTTTCTATCTCTGTCCTCTCAACCACCGACGCCGCCTTCAACCGAACTGACTGGCAACCCGCCGTACACGCACCAGAATCCCAATTGCCAACTAGAGTGAGGTCCACGTTATAATGGCAGTGTTTGATTAGCAATGGCATAGCTATCCTTGTCTATCATTCAACAAAGCGGATAGCGCTATCTCTTTCACATGTTATAATGGCAGTATTTAATTGACATTATTGTTGCTATCCTTGTCTGTCATTCAGCGCTATCTCTTTCTCGCTTTGCTCTGCTGCCAGATCGTCTTTTAATAATGTTAAATCCTTTCTACAGTAATAAATTTTCGTTTTTTTCCCTTTTTTTTATTAATTCTCTATCAAAATCTCATGTTTTTTTCTTTTTGCAATCTGTATTTGCTTTCTTTCATCTTATTCTTAAAATCTTTGTAATATTTATTTTGTCCAAGTTTATTTATCTTTCGTTTTCTGTTTTGGTACTCATCACCGGCACTCAAACTGTGGTTTTGCTGGTTTCGCCGAATTAGTATATTATTATGTTGAAAAATATATAATTCTTATTCTAAAATATTACTTTTTGTAATCTGTATTCATTTGTGAATATTTTTGTAACGCAATAAAATTTGATTTTGTAACTAGTTTTTTTTTTTAACTGGGCACCAGCCGAAAAACCTTCGGGTTTGGCAGGACCCTTATTGTTTGTATTGCGAATAAACATTTTTGATTTTTGATTTTGATTTGATGTAGAATTAATAATCAATTAACAAAATATTTTATCTCAATAATGAAAATTCATTATTAAATTATTGAAAAATATAGTTTCTTGCTTAATAAAATATAATTGATTATTTTGAACGAGAATGTACAGTTAATATTACATCAATAAACCTGTATCAGCTACCGTCTATAGAAGGCATTGACAAGACAGATGTTCTCCTATCTTTTTCCGCTGCCATGATAACGTGGACCTCACTATAACCTTGTCTATCATTCGACAAAGCAGATAGCGCTATCCTTCTCTATCTCTGAAACGTTGCCTGATCGTTTTTTATCAATGTAGAAATATAATCAATTGACAAAGTATTTAATCTCAATTAAGAATATATTTATTTTATTTTTATTAATTTATTTATTTATTTACAATGCAAATGACACTAATGTAATAACATTGAAATATAAAATAATAAGATAGTCCTTGTGCTATTTTTCTTTCAAATTTATGGGTGAAAAAGTCCGAAATAAGGTTAGAATTTCACGTGTCCAATTTTGATAAAATTTCAGTCCAAAACAAAAATGAAAACTATAAATTTTGAATTTAGATGGCTTGATAGATAGATAGATTAAATAGAATCCACTACCCATTTATTCATATACAAATACTTTTTTTAGCGAATAGTTTTCCACAACGATGCCTGATCGTTTTTTGACAATATAGAAATACGATTCAAATATAATTAATGGAAAATTCCATCTCAATTATGGGAATTTATTATTAAATGAATGAAAAATATATTTGATCATTTAAAACAAGAATGAACAGTCAATATTACATAAAATATACCGGTATCAGTATCCTTTATGGTAGTGATAAGGATTAGGCAGTAGCAAGGCAAAGAATCGGCAATGCTGTTCTCTGGTCTCTCTCCACTGCCATAATGCACCTCACCATAGACCAAACGAATGTACCGCAAAATCGCTTCTGCGCACCGCCTACTGTTTACCCCCAACTAGCCATTATCATCCTCTCTCTTTTCCTCCCAAATATATATAACTAGACATAACCACTCTCTCACTCACTTTCTCTCTTCCTCCCGAATATATAATAAAATGTAAATCGCACATGATTCACTTTGCCAGCACCTGCATGCTCATGGTTCGTTTCTTCACAAAATGATCGCTCCATTGCTCCCAAACCTAGAGATTTCCAAAATTTCATCCACATAATATAGTGTCCACATAATGTTGTGTGGTTTCAATATTTTTTCAACTACTCTATTACATTATTAATTTATTTATTCCTGAAAACAATAACAAATCATATAAATATGATTGGGAAGGAACAGGCTTGGCCCAAAACTATTCCATTCCCAAATTTTGATTACATGTCCAAAAAATAGGTTATGTTTCTTCTGTAATAAGTTCAAGCTCAACTTTCGTCCAAAAATAAATATAAGATGCAAATTTTAAATTTAGAAAAATTAAAACACCAAATTATAGTTAAATATTACACTTAATAATCACTGCACATTGAATTAATAATTGAGTTATTTTATGAATTTTGAAGCCAAAAATACACACAAATTCTCACTAAGAACAGCTGATGATGTTGTAGTGAAGACAAGTTATCGAGTCAATATCAATCTATTCAATGAATGTTTATAGAATTACAGTTACCATTTTCAGAGACTGTACCATTGAAATTAAGGCAGATTGTATATTGTAAAATTAAAATTGCACATTTATGTCATCAGCCATGGTTCGTTCCTTTCCAAAATGTCTCATTGTACTCCAAGAACGTAGAAATGAAATTCTAATTTAAACGATAAGCTGATTCAATTGGAACAAATTACAATGAATGCGTTCATTAAAATTATGTCAGAATTACTTCATTGTATATTGCAAAATTAAAATCGCACATTCATGTCATCAGCGTTCCCATGGTTCGTTTCTTTCCAAAATGTCTCATTAGACTCCAAAAACGTAGAACTGAAATTCTAGTTTAAACCATAAGCTGATTCAATTGTAACAATTTATAATGAATGCGACCATAAATTGATAAAAGAGGTTTGATATTTTAACCAACTTCAACCTGATATCCAACATTTATCTGACTGTATTGCTATTTTTATCACTACGTTCCAATGAAAAATACCGACATTGAGTAGGAACCAGAATAACATATTCTTCTCCCTTCTCGTATCTCAGCAGTGCGCAGTGATAACAGATTGATTTTCTCTCTTTGATGACCATGTTAATTTGAAATAACGAAAATTAAACATCTTAACAATGAAAAACACAAATTGAAATTGTCAGATATACTTTCATCTATCTATATAATATATTTATTATATAAATGTATATATTATATAAAAGCGAAATGGCACTCACTCACTGACTGACTCACTCACTCGCAGAACTAAAAATCTACCGGACCAAAAACGTTCAAATTTGGTAGGTATGTTCAGTTGGCTCTTTAGAGGCGCACTAAGAACGGATTAGAGAAAAATTGCAAAGATACGCCCAAAATCTGCGTTTTTCCAGCGTTTTTTAGAATTTTCTCAGCTTTATCGAGAGAACAAATAAACAGAAAATGTTCAAATTTAGTACAGAAGCTCAGCTAGGGTATAATAATGTTGTGTTAGAAGGAATTTGCAATAACGTCAAAGATACGCCCAAAATTAGCGTTTTTTTTTCTCAGAATTATCGAGAAAAAATTAACAGAAATTGTTCAAATTTAGTACAAGAGTTCAGCTAGGGTTGTGTTAGAAGGAATTTGCAATGACATCAAAGATACGCCAAAAATTAGCGTTTTTACAACGTTTTTCTCAGCGATTTCTCAGTACTTTGACTTTCTGATGGAACGAAGCATGCTCAAATGGAAAATGCAGGCGAGCGAAGCGAGCCCGCTGATCTCATTCTTGGACGATCCAGTCGGGGATCCAGGCTAGACGGATATGGCGAGCGAAGCGAGCCTGACGGCTAGTTATTATTATTCTATATAATAAACAGAACCTGGTTTCGTCGCTCCACCAGCCACATCTTCATCTGTTTTGAAGAATTCTATTTGTGTTTTTCATTATGGAAAAATACACAACATCATACACAATTATTCAATGTGATATCTTCACATTGGATATTTTATGAATATTTCAAATTAAATATTGATCGAATTCAGTGCCCATCGAAATAATTTCGTCAAGTCGGCGTTGATGGTTTCAATTCAAATCAAATTCATTTTTTTCCAGAAAGTACATTTTACTATATATTCCCTGAAAATTTCTCCCTCTAATATGGAACAAGTCCGTCTTTAGAGGAAGAGTCAAAACAACAATAGGCACAATACAAGAAAGAAAAAGTTAACTTTCTACTGCTTTCAAGACAATATAGTTCCTATAAAGTTGCGTACAGATATACGCGCCGCGAACATGAGCAATTCACTTTTAATCAGCTGATTATATATGTATTTTTACAGAAACGTTAAGATACAGATATAAAAAGCATGGCATCAGCTGATTAAAAGTGAATTGCTCATGTTCGCGGCGCGTATATCTGTACGCACCTTTATAGGAACTATATTGTCTTGAAAGCAGTAGAAAGTTAACTTTTTCTCTCTTGTATTGTGCCTATTGTTGTATTCAGTCCTCCTCTGAAGACGGACTTGTTCCATATTAGAGGGAGTAAATCTGTATGCACCTTTAGAGTGTAGAAGCAAAACATAGATCATACTTCGACTATCATGAAACCTTAAAAAATAGAAGATGAAAATTGACGGGAGATTGATTTTTAGACGAGCGCTATACATGTGAGCCAATTGGTGTGTTCAAATGTTTGAAGAGCTCAGAACAAACAACAGAATGGAGTGACAATGTGTACAAAAGCAATTGTGTGATAGCATTCACATGCAGCTCTGCTGAATAGTGCTGCGATTAGGAAGAGATAAATTGAATCCCATTCAAGTACACAATCAACTTGGCGCCCCTCATCACGTCGTTAGCTGTAATGGCAACTACACGCTTCAACTGAGGCATCTCGTCATTCAATTCAGGAAATGCACATTTTTCATAGATTATGAACGTTATCGGACTTTGGTTGGCTTTCAATTGATTAATAGAATGTGAACTATATCAAAGTCTATGTCGATAGTAAAGTCTATGTCGATAGTCTAACAAACTATGTCAATGTCAGACATAGTCAAAGAGTCATCTCATGATTCAATCTATACAGACTTTACCAGAAGTAGTGTCGAATATTTTACGGTATTGTTCCTGGATGATAGGAGACTACAAATGTCGTATTTGAAGTGTCCAAAACTCAGCGGTTATCCTTATAGCTGCCATTTTGTTTTTTTTTCACTTAGGAATTTTTATCTCAAGAACGAAATGTTGTATCGATCTGAAATTTGGGATGAATATTTATGCTATAAAGACTCATCTTTAAAAATGAAATGAATTATTTTGGATGTAAATTTTCAAAATGGCGGCCATTTTAAATTTTTGATTGCAAATTTCACGAAAACCGTTCACTTTACAAAAAATGTACAAGAGACAAAAAAGTTAGCAAATTTTATCAAGATTTCAAAGATACCTTATTTATCAAGATTAGTCAAAGAATAGCTGAGAAATTTTTTTCTTACTCCATGCATGGCTATGAACAAACAAGATCATCTGAAAAACATTGTAAAATCAGCTGGATGGCCATACCGAGTTCCAAAGCTTCATCTTAAATACAATTGGAATAGAAAATTCAATATTGATGTTTAAATGGTGACAAGTGGTCATGCATGCAGTACGAAAAGAATTAATTTCTTTGTTAATCTTTGACCAATCTTAATAAATAAGGTATCATCGAAATCTTGATAAAATTTGCTAACTTTTTGTCTGTTGTACATTTTTTGTAAAGTGAACGGTTTTCGTGAAATTTGCAATCAAAAATTTAAAATGGCCGCCATTTTGAAAATTTACATCGAAAATTATTCATTTTATTTTTTAAAGTTGAGTCTTTATAGCATAAATATTCATGCCAAATTTCAGATCAATACAAGATTTCGTTCTTGGGATAAAATTCCTAAGTGAAAAAACAAAATGGCTATAAGCTATAAGGTTAACTGCTGAGTTTTGGACACTTCAAATACGACATTTGTAGTCTCCTATCATCCAGCAACAATACCGTAAAATGTTCGACACTACTTCTGAAACACTCTGTATAATAAGAATAATAAGAGAGAGTAGGGTTGTGTATGTTAGCATCAAAACATATCAACTTATGAATTGCATACCGGAAAAACGGGAAAGATATAGATCTCCAAATTTTGCACATAGATTCTAAAAATATCAATCTCGTGTAACTCGAAACCCAAATTTCAATTTTTCTTCTAGATTTATCAGAATTAACGTTCAAATTTCATTCATTGGACATATGTACATACTATATTTTAGTATAGAACTATAATCTAGAGAGACTGGAATTAGAGAGTTAAAATTGGCAACTAGATTATTAATAACCAGTCCAATTTTGTCAGGTTGGGATTAAGTTGAGGAAGGTTTCTAAACAAAATTTGAGTTATGTAACTTTATTAGGTTAGCACCAAGTTGACGAACTTATCTATACTATAAAAAAGGAAAGAGCTGGCTCATACACGTACGGGTTAGGAAAATTATGTTTGACGCATCATCACGTCTAAACTACTGGACTGATTAACTTGAAATTTTGCATATAGATTCTTAATTAACCGTAGATGGTTCTAGGTCTATTTCCACTTGGTCAAGTTTTCAGTTTGTCAAGTTTTAAAATAGACCCTTGCGGAGCACGGGTTACCTGCTGGTTAACTAATACGGAAATATAAATTTTTCAAAGATAATGAACGTTATCGGATGCTTTTTAAAGCTTTTAATAATTGAATAATTATTGATAATTATTATTGACATAATGTAATTAGACTAAGGCCCGTATGCAGATACTCGGTTCAAACAGAAGAATGTCAGCTTTTCGTTTGAACCCCGTATGAAACACATTATGATAAATGCAACCATATCTACAAGTGAACGTGGTTTAGCGTTAAACGTAGTGTTAGCATACGGTCCTTAGTCAAGCGAGAATGATTGAAAATATGACAAGAAAGAAATAAGCTACTAAGTTTCAGCTATTTTATGCTCCCACTTTGAAATTTGTTTAAAAATAACAACCTTGAAGGACCAGAGTAGTGTAGTCAATTATATCAGTGTTGTATATGACTGTTTTGTATGACTATTGCCATATTGTCACTTTGATGATGTTACTAAGAATGACACATAAAAAATTGGATTGAATTGATAACAAATTGGCCCGTTTGAACGAAAGTCTATTGAATTTTCACAATAATTGAAAGCCACGAGAACCAATTAGAGAAGACTTCTTTTTAAAAGAAAACCTTCTCTGATTCGTCCTCGTGGCATTTATTCTATGATTGAATTCTAACAAGCTAGAGGGCTGCGTACAGATTTGTACGCTACTAACACGCACATTTTGGTTTTCATCAGCTGATGCTATGCTTATTATATTTATATCTTACTGTTTCTGTACAAAAAATACAGATATAATAAGCTTAGCATCAGCTGATCAGAAGCGAAATGTGCGTGTTTGTGGCGCATAAGTATGTATGCAGCTTATTGTGCAACCAGGCCATTGTCTAAGGTCACAACTGGATTCCCCACAAAAATTTCCTGTGATAGACTTTTTGCTTTTTGACTTTAAGGTTTGAGAAAATGGAGAGCAAGGCAAGGGAAACTGCATTATGCTATGTTGTCTACTAATCAAAGGGAAATTATCAGTTATTTGATATAGTAGAGTGTATAGTGAGGTTCACGTTATAGCCCAATGCTGTGGAGAAAGATAAGAGAACAGTGCTGCCGATTCTCTAACTTGCCACTGACTTCTATAGAGGATAGCTGATAACGGTATATCTGATGTAATATTAACTGTTCATTTTTGTTTAAAATGATAAACTAACCTATTATAAATATAAAGGAAATAAAAATCTCAGTACCTTTTTTGAAATATTTTATCCCTGTGATAAAATATTTCGAAAAAGGGTACTGAGATTTTTATTTTCTTTATATTTATATTACAAGTAGCCCTATACAGAAAAGAGATAACCTATTATATTGTGCGAGAATTTCTGTATATTCTATCCTATCATATTAAGCGAGCAATTTCTGTATATATTTATTTTACATACGCTAATTTATTTATTTATGTCCAACGGATCTCGAAAACGGCTCTAACAATTTTCACGAAATTTGGAACATAGTAGGTTTATGATATTCCCCAATCATTAAAAAGTATTGTGTTCTGTTTATCAATAAATATAAACTATGCTTTCATGCTTCTATGGTTTAGTACTCCGGAGCGAAGCTCGGTGCCCCGATATTATTTCATTCATCAAGGAATATATCAATGAATGAATAATGAATTTTCATAATTGAGATGTGATATTTTGTTAAATAATTACATTACAACATTGTTAAAAAATGATCTGTCAAGGTTACCGAGCTCGAAAAGTACAGCGCTATCTGCTATGTCGAATGATAGACAAGGATAGCAATATCGATGTTAATCAAATACTACCATTATAACGTGGACCTCACTATATTAGTGTTATCGAAAATGTTCCGACTGTTCATAATGGGGATTAGGATGATATCGTAAATTGGCGAACAATTAAAGCACTCATATACAATAGAGACGATATCGATTGTCTGATCAAATGAATTGAAATTAAATGAAATTATATTTAATTCATCGAAGAATATATCAATGATCAAAAAATGAATTTTCATAATAATTATTGAGATGGAATATTTGTCAATTGATTATATTACTACATTGTTAAAAGAAGATCTGGCAACATTGCGGAGCTAGAAAAAGACAGTGATATCTTCTTTGTTGAATGATACACAAGAAGAGCAACACCAATGTTGAGCAAATGTTCTCATCCTAACTAGTCTCAACAAAGCTGCAAAGTCAAAAATTCGGTTTAAAACATTCCCTCCAAATTCCCTCCAAATCTCTAGGGAGATTCGTAAAAGTGTGAAGTTACACATCAAATTGAAGAGAATTCAATGTTCTATAAGCTAATAATCCACATGAATTTTTCTCATCGATTTTTAAAAGTTATAAGAGCAAAAATAGTAAAATTTTTTTGGCAAACGTGTTTTTTTTTCAAAAATGTCACACCTTTAAGAGCGGATATCTCGGAAACTAGAGGAGATATGAAAAAAGTTGTATGAAAAATGAATATTGTAGGAAATTATGTAAGCTTCAATTTGTCATATGACAGTCAAGTCCTTAAGATACATAGTTTTTGAGTTTTATGCGAGAAACCAAAAAGTGGTACCTTTCAACCACCCCCACCCCCTTAGCACAGGGGGTAGTGGTGGGGACTTTTGATATATTTACCTTCTTACTACCCTGAAGGGAACTGCAGGGTCAAAAATTGTCTTCTCAACTTTTCTCTCAATAACCTTTTTTGAGCATTCATTGCCTGGACTATATGTGGATTAGGATGATATATTAGCGAACAGTTGAATATAGCACTCATATTCAATAGAGCCGATATTGATTGCCTCCAATGCTGAGTACAGTAATTCAATATTAAATTTCAGCTGACGATAGAAAACGATAACTAGTGACAGCTGATGGATTATAATGGATGCTGACCTTAATGGTGGCGGGAAGGGGGTGTCTGGACTCTGTTCAAACATCGAGTGACCGAGTAGAGAAAATGTCCACAAACTGGTGATAAATACAGGGTGTCGGCTGGCTTGCGAGGGATGCAAAAGAGTGAGTGTCAGACAGGGGTGAGAAAAGGAATCTGGATGAAAGAAGGGATGAGGCCCCGACAGTGACAGAACAACGTGTTCGACCTGACCTAGTTCTGGTCATGGCAACTCACCCCACATTGTTCCCCCTCCCTACACACACGCACAGCTACGCAATGCGTGAATTGGTAGACAGCAACTGTGGTGGGGGAACTCGGCCGCGTGGAAATGTCAAAGTTGAAGTTTAGCAGTGAACTTCCCCTCCCTTCCTCAAAGGGGAAGGTCTCATCGTCTATCTTCTCCTCCTCATCATCCTTAACACCCTCCTCCCACTCCTGACTGCTCCCATTCTTGAAGAGGTCTTCTTCAACGCGTAGACCACCACTAGCCTTCAATTGAAGTAGTTCCAACGAGGATTGATAAGGCGGTTTACCAGCCTCCAGAAACCACTCAACAACTTCTTCTTGCTTCCAAACACTCGAGAAATAATTTCGTCCTGACGTATAATACTGTATAGCATTTTATTAATTCCGCTCTCTTGATTTTGAGCGGATATGTTTCAAAATATTAAGAACAGGAGAGGTGAATTCAATACAGAATATTATTGACCGAACGAAGTGAGGTCTAAGATTCAAGTCGACGGTTTGGCATTTCTCTTAATGTTTAAATGTTTATATGTTGCGCATTTACGGCGAAACGCGATACTAGATTTTCATGAAATTTGACAGGTATGTTCTTTTTAAATTGCGCGTCGACGTATATAGGTTTTTGGAAATTTTGCATTTCAAGGATAATATAAAAGGAAAAAGGAGCCTCCTTCATACGCCAATATTAGAGTAAAAATCAGACTATAGAATTATTCATCATAAATCAGCTGACAAGTGATAACACAGATGTGTGGACCAGTCTATTACTGTATTTGTATAAGGTCTATAGTTTCAATCAAAGACCTTGAATGTTAATAACTTAATCCTTATAGATTCTATTAGATTGAACGCAAGTAGACAAACACACATGTTCATCATGTGTATGATGAGTTATGTTCAATCTAATATTATAATCTATTTGGTTTCAATATTCTGTTTTGCAGTCATGGTATTATTATGCGTGTCCATCAGTATCAATATTCTCACATTCGAAAAAACTAATTTAATAGGTGAGTAGGGGTAAAGTGAGAATACTGCCCCAAAGCTGGCTCAAACCTGCCCCAAACCTGGCTCAAATCTGCCCCAAATCTGATTCTTGGTTCTAACCTTGCTCAATCCAATGTAATCTGATCTAACCTAACCTAGCCATACCCCTAATCTCACAATAAACCTCAAATGAAGATTTCCCACTTTTTTGGAAAAAAAAACTAGATCCAGCTTTTTTTTATTTCTTGAATAACTAAGAAACCGTTAATTTTACAAAGAATCTACAAGAGTAACTTTTTCCAGTAAATCTAATAACGAATCCATTGACACCCCATTTGTCAAGATTGAACAAAAAATAAGGATCTCATGGGAAAACTAGATCCAATAACTAAGAAACCAAGAATAACTTTTTCCAGTAAATCCATTTGTCAAGATTGAACAGAAAAAGTAGATCTAATTTCTTGAATAACTAAGAATAATTTTTTTCAGTAAATCCATTATTTGTCAAGGGATCCTAACTCTGAAACTAAGCAACAAGCACACAATAATATGTTTATGTTGAGACCTTGCTTAAACCTCAGCACTAAACCCCCCCCCCCACCCCCACAGGGGGGGGGGGTTGGGGGCTTGACCCTCTGCCTTTAACCTGAACTACTTGAAAACTCACCTCAGGTTGTATTAAACATTTATTATAAAAATAGATCATGAGTGTTGATAAATTTGGTCGATATTTGTATGATAAAGATAATAATAGAGATATTAATGTTGATATCAAAAATTTGATTCAGAATTTTTTCCATTTTTTACAATGTATACCATTAGCTGCAACTTTCATACCAAACATCAATCTCAATAATGAAAAAGAATGGAAGTATATGACTGATCCAAACTTAATCCAACAATTCTCACTTTCTTCTGGAATCTCTTTTAAAGAATGGTATGAAAAAAATGTAATAAATATAGGTGAAAAATCTTAGGTTTAGGTGAGTACACCCAGAAAGAAATTGTAGATGTAGGTGAGTACACCCAGAAAAAAAATGTAGGTTTGGTTACCCAGACCAAGAACATTATTCAACATTAATGAAAAATCTAAGCTCATATAGATGACACTATATCATCAAAGTCAGTATTTTGCTTTGAAAGAAGCTGATAAATTGAATAATAATATAAAATGCTTTAAAATTAAATTTGAAGAAAATGGTTGGAGATCAAGACAAGAATAATTCTATAAATCAATAGGATGATACTGAAGGTAAAATATTGATACATTTGTAGATTAATACTTTTGATTTGAATATTGTATAGTTCTTTGTTATTTTATAGAAGATTTATAATACTCTTTTTACTGTTCCACTCAGTGGTGTATATTCAAACTCATTATCATAGAGGATTAAACAGTAGGCACTGGTTTTTTCTGAGAAATTATTTGTTGTTTCCAATGTCAACTTTATGTCTATTGCACCAGATTTCAATAGTTCATTTTGCTTACTACAGTCTATAACAACCAATGGTGCATATTCATCGAATGTTTTATACTCAATTGATGTACTGCTGTTATAAGGATAGTATTCATTTTGGAATTCAGAGAACATGTGATACAATAAATGTTTATTACCAACAATATTTTCATAGGGGAATGATTGAGCATTTAAATAGAGATTAACATTGTTCAGATTACAGAAATCGAAATGTGACCTGTTAGCAGTTATAACATTTTTCCTATTCTTTTGTAATCCAAGAATAATGAATCTAGGTTTCAATATGTTCGAAGTTGTCTTAACTGTCCATTGAAGATTAGTAGTTTCAGGTAATTGTGGAAATTCATGCAATTCCCATGATCTGAATGGAATGGTAATTGGTATATCACTATGTGTTAAACTCAGCAGATCAAGACGAACAGTGTCAGAAGCATGTATATAGGGTACTTTCCATTGTAGTTTTGTAATATCAATTTTCACCGATTTTGCTGTCTCTGATTCAATACAATTTAAGTCTGATGATGATCTTAATAGAACAATTTCCTGACGAACATTTAATAGAACTTTTCTATAGTCTTCCATTACACCTAACCACATATCCAAAGGAATGCAAAAGCAGAATTTATCTAAACTTTTCCATCCAGTCAACTTCCATCCTGCATTCTCCATAATTTTTTCATTGAGTTTTGATTGACGTAGATAGTTTTTCATGGTTGTTGTCAATCCTACATTACGTGTGCAATCAACTTCAACCCCTCCCAATTCATATCTGATTTCATCAAATAGGTATGCAACTCCATTATTGATAAGTGAAAAGTCCTTGGTGTCAACATCATTCTTATCTTTCACTTTGATTTCGCCTTCAATTATGAGAAAACTTCTACTTGGAAGTGTATAAATATCTTCTTGTTTTAAACTGATTCGAATTTCATCATTGTAATTGAATGTCTGTTGAATATATGGTGTGTGAGTGATATACTCATATTTGGTAATACTCTCATCAAGATGTACACTCTGATCAACAAGTAATATATCTGACTTGACTTGTTTCTTATACATTTTTATTATATATATTTTTCCTTCTCAATACAACCTGAGGTGAGTTTTCAAGTAGTTCAGGTTAAAGGCAGAGGGTCAAGCCCCCAACCCCCCCCCTGTGGGGGTGGGGGGGGGGTTTAGTGCTGAGGTTTAAGCAAGGTCTCAACATAAACGTATTATTGTGTGCTTGTTGCTTAGTTTCAGAGTTAGGATCCCTTGACAAATAATGGATTTACTGAAAAAAATTATTCTTAGTTATTCAAGAAATTAGATCTACTTTTTCTGTTCAATCTTGACAAATGGATTTACTGGAAAAAGTTATTCTTGGTTTCTTAGTTATTGGATCTAGTTTTCCCATGAGATCCTTATTTTTGTTCAATCTTGACAAATGGGGTGTCAATGGATTCGATATTAGATTTACTGGAAAAAGTTACTCTTGTAGATTTTTTGTAAAATTAACGGTTTCTTAGTTATTCAAGAAATAAAAAAAGCTGGATCTAGTTTTCCCATGAGATCCTTATTTTTTGTTCAATCTTGACAAATGGGGTGTCAATGGATTCGTTATTAGATTTACTGGAAAAAGTTACTCTTGTAGATTCTTTGTAAAATTAACGGTTTCTTAGTTATTCAAGAAATAAAAAAAAGCTGGATCTAGTTTTTTTTTTCAAAAAAGTGGGAAATCTTCATTTGAGGTTTATTGTGAGATTAGGGGTATGGCTAGGTTAGGTTAGATCAGATTACATTGGATTGGGCAAGGTTAGAACCAAGAATCAGATTTGGGGCAGATTTGAGCCAGGTTTGGGGCAGGTTTGAGCCAGCTTTGGGGCAGTATTCTCACTTTACCCCTACTTAGGTGATTAAAAAGAATCAAATGAACTAAATAATGCTGAAGAAATTATAATATTTTTGATTGGAAAAAATTAATTTTCATTAGATGGAAAGATTATCACGGAACTGGATGGATATTGTATAAATTTTGGAATAGAAATATATTCTATTCATTGTTTAAATTAACATGAATATTAATAAATTATGGAATACAAATTCAAACGTGAACTGATTTTGTCAACATTTAAAACAGTTGAAATCAGGTACTTGTGGATGAGAATAGTGCGTGAGGTCTACTGTTCACAGAACTACTAGTATTAGAGAGGTAAATTCAAGAAGAATGGGGAAAGAAAGAGAGCTCCTAAATACTATAAAAGCGAGAAAGTTGCAATACTTGGGCCATGTTATGAGAAAACCACACCGTTTTCTCCTACAGGGCTTATACCTAAAGAATTTACCTATTTTCATGGACATGTTATTATATTCTTTATTCATTATTTTTAATTCTGTTTTCAACCGTCAAAATTCAAAAATCTTAGTTTTCGTTGTATTTGAGTGAAAATGGACTAAATTTTAGTAAAGTGAAATCATAACCCTATTTTGGACTTTTAAAATGTTATCTAAATTTGGGAGAGAAATAGTACAAGAAGTATTCTTAGTTTTTCTCTCCCAATCAGTGCTTCTTTGTAAAAATATAAATAAAAAAAAAAAATTTTGGGAACAGAATAGTTTTGGGCTATGCCTGTTGTTCTCTCCTGATCATATTCATAAATGATTTCTCATATTGTATTAACAAATAAATAGATAAATATTGCAAGGAATAGAAATGGGAAGGATAGGAGTCGGCAGAAGAAGAATTTCACGGCTGAAAATTTTGAGAGCCTGGTTCTCCATTAACACCGCGGAATTGTTCCGTGCAGTTGTGAAAAGAGTGAAACCATAAGGTGCGTACAGATTTACGCGCCGCGAACATGAGCAATTCACTTTTAATCAGCTGATGCCAAGCTTTTTATATCTGTATCTTACCGTTTCTGTAAAAATACAGATATAGTCAGCTGATTAAAAGTGAATTGCTCATGTTCGTGGCGCGTATATCTGTATATAATCAGCTGATGCCAAGCTTTTTATATCTGTATCTTACCGTTTCTGTAAAAATACAGATATAGTCAGCTGATTAAAAGTGAATTGCTCATGTTCGTGGCGCGTATATCTGTACGCACCTATGGAGGAACAATAGTGTAACTTATGCTATTGTTTCTCTATGGTGAAACTAGCCACCATGGTAGCCAACGTCTGGAAGCGGACAGGCACAAGAAGAAGAAGAAATTCAACACCATCTTATAACTGGACTAGCCATCAGGCTCGCTTCGCTCCCCATATCCGTCTAGCAAGGGGGCTCCGCCCCCTGGACCCCCGACTGGATTGTCTAAAAAAATGAGATCAGCGGGCTCGCTTCGCTCGCCTGCATTTAGGCCTCAGCAGAACCTCTGTACCGAATTCTGGACCCCCGACTGGATTATCCAAAAATGAGATCAGCGGGCTCGCTTCGCTCGCCTGCATGTAGACCTCAGCGGAACCTCTGTACCGAATTTGAACGTATTATGTCAATTTGATCTCGAAAAACACTCCTGTTACTATATCGGCGTATCTTTGGCGAACAAAATTCTTCCACCTCAGCTAAACCTGTGTAGCCTACTGATTTTTTTAAAAATATAATTCCATCAATAATTATTGAAAAAGGTGAGGAAACGCTAATTTTGGGCGTATCTTTGGCGTTATTTCAAATTCCTTCTAACACAATATTATTGCACCCCAGCTGAGCTTCTGTAGTAAATTTGAACATTTTTAGTTTTTTTGTTCTCGATAAAGCTGAGAAAACACTAAAAAAAAACGCAGATTTTTAGCGTATCTTTGGAAATTTTTCCAAATCCGTTCTTATTGCGCCTCTAAAAGGCCAACTGAACACACCAACCAAATTTGAAATGTTATGTCATATTTTTATCATATGTTAGGACGATCCAGTCGGGGGTCCAGACTAAACGTCTGGCTAAACGGATATGGCGAGCGAAGCGAGCCTGACGGCTAGTAATATTATATTATCAGGAATAGCTCTGATTGAAGTAGCAGTATCCAATCAATTTTTCCGTGATAATCAGGACCTCCTAAAAAGGTATTTAGGAGGTACTGGTAAATTGGTATTTAGGAGGTCCTGGATAAATGCATTTCAATCTTCAACTTAATGCCAACCTGACAAAATTTTTAATTTAGTTACCAGAACAACTGTTTCAAAGAGGTACTCTCTCTGGATTATAGTTCTATATTAACATAATATGGTATGGACATATCAATTATAATTTTAAGATATTGGGATAAGAAGAATATACATGCTAAAAGACGAACTTTAAACCCTTAAAAACCACCCTTAGAGTTAAAATATCGCCAAAAGATTTCTTAGTGCGCCTCTAAAGGGCCAACTGAACATACCTACTAAATTTGAACGTTTTTGGTCTGGTAGATTTTTATTTCTGCGAGTGAGTGAGTGAGTGAGTGAGTGAGTCAGTCAGTCAGTCAGTCAGAGAGTGAGTGCCATTTCGCTTTTATATATACAGATAGAAGATAGATAACTTGTGTGAATTTTTATCCATTTAAACCCGGAAAAGTTACTGCTGTTATAATTTAGTGCTTTTCAACCTACCATCAAGACAACTATTTCCTGCTTCAAAAACAGTTAGAAGAGTCTAGTGTGCAGACAGGAATACTAGTCTAGTGTGAACTTTCAATTGTCATCTGCTCTCCCGTTTTATCACATGATTCTTATAGATTTCCATCAAAAAAGGTACCTTAGCTCCTTCTATGACTGTCGAAAATAGAGTGATGACTTCTAAAAATATAATTGGATGGCAAACAAATGAAAATAAGTTCATGAGATCATATTTCAAAATATGTCTAACAGGAAAGGTGAATTCAACATCATCTTAGATCATTGAATCTATTCAGTTAAACCTGGAGAAGTTACACAGTTTGATTTAATGAAGTTATACTGTGTACAAAATTACTTTTTACTTGGGATGGACATGCGCAGCAGAGAAAGCATACAGCGGGAGGGATACAGAGGCGCGATGTTGCCGTTTCGAAGCGGCCAGCGTTCTCCAACTTCTAGTGACTGCTCATGTGCTCATGCTTCATATGCGAAGTTTCCTGTCTGAAAGCAGTTAGACGACTGACAAATTGGCAACTGCGCTTCTAGCTATGACTCTATTAATCACTGTAATTGGCTGATCTCCCTCCATTTCTCTGCGCCGCATATTCCTCCAAGTTAGAAGTAATTTTGGACTATAATGATGTTTTGAGCTTAATCCTGTGGTACTTCTTCAAAAGTCATGTAATTCTAAATAATCGATAAAAAAAGCAAAAAAAAAAACAAGTAATTGACAAAAAAATTGACTAAAGCGAAGCTGAGGTCTTAGTTTCGACTCGATCGGCTGTTTGTTTGTACCGCAGTTACAGTCGCAGTTATTGTCCGATTTGGATGAAATTTGGTATGCAAGTTCTTTGAAACAAGGCGCAGAAACGTATGTGTGACGATTTTTGGTAAGACCTCCGGTTTTTTGTAATATTTAAAAAACCGTACACTAACCTCAAAAGTTACTTATTCTTATCTTTGAAGATACAGAAATTCATGTTCCTACTTTTCCACCATTAGTATCAATAACTCACGGTAGTGTAGAGAGCTAGAGCGTTGAATCTCAAACTGTGTAACCTAGGTTCGAATCTCGTTTCAATCAGTTTTTTTTTTTTTGCAAATGATACTTTGTTTTATCTTATTCTAATAATATTATGAATCATTATATAATAAATTATATAAAATAAAACCGTACACTAACCTCAAAAGCTAATTCTTCGAATCTTTGAAGATACAGCAATTCATGTTCCTACTTTTTCGCGATATAAAGGTACCTCCTTGATAAGTCCGGTGTCCCTGCAAACAGTGTCTCTCGCACTTTCAATGGAGAAAATAATAGATGACATGGCTAAATCTTCACAATATACTGTACTTACTGTACTGGCCCTTCTCATTAGATTGAAAGTTGTATTCATGAGCGAGGTCTACTGTTCGCAGAACTACTAGTAATTCTATTTCAATTAGCTTTTTCTAGCTATTATTTCATTTAGCTATTTCAATTCTTTACATTCTCTTGTACTTTGATTTTTTGTATTTATACATTGAACATGTCAATTTGATTATTCATTTATTTATTTATTCGTTGATATAATTACAAATCATATGAATATGATCGGGATAGAACAACAGGCATAGCCCAAAACTATTCTGTTCCCAAATTTTGATAAATAATGAAACGTCCGAAAAAATAGGTTATGTTCTTACTGAGGAAATTTAAAGTTCAAAGTTCTGTCCAAGAATATATTAGCTAGAAATTTTGAATTTAGAATGATTAATTTCATTAATCTCAATATTGTTTTTGTAATATTGTACAAGGAATGAATAAATTTGAATTTGAATCATTGACTATCATCCATCAACATAATCATTCCATTTGTACTGCTGTTATTAGATCAAAAAATGTATTTCTTAGTTTTAGAACTCGTGGCTGGAGCACGAGGCTTCTTTTTCCAGTCACGCCAAAAACTATTGTATTTCAATGATTCTTTTCATTTTTAAAAATATTTCTTGTATTTGGCAATGAATTTATTATTCATCCATCATTCATTAAAATTCGGAGATTGAAATTACAGTAATTGATCACGACAGCTAATTCTCACAACTTAAATTCCATGGAAGAAGAAAGAATACATCCATTTCTTTCAAACACGTGTCACATTTGAATAAGGATTGAAATTCATGAGATACATTGTTTGGTGTTGTTACATGTGACAGTAACCAGAGGTCAAAGTCGGCTTAGAGAGCAGCACAACTAAGCAATGCTAAATAAGCAGGTCATTCGTCAGATCCTAATTGCATCACTGTCTGGCTACGTTGCACCGCACTGTAAACCAAATGAATTCATGGAGCATGGAATTTCGCCCGACAACTCTACACCAATTCTGGATGCCGTTTATGATTTGCATCTCCGTTCTGTGTACGAGGAGACATGTTTGTCCCATTGTGAATAGAATAATATTCACCCTTACATCCATCATAAATCATAAGCCCTAGGTGACAGATGAACCCTCAGAGATGACATAATCAACAAATTGATGACAAAGATAAATACATAACCACTCTACTTCACTTCCAATAAATGATGTACATTTCGATCATTGATTGTGAGTGAGATCAATCCTGAGAAGTCTTTACATAGTAAAGAACATAAATTTAAAAAGTTACAGATGGAATTAAATAGAGAATGCATTTTTTTGTGTACTTGAGAAGTTGATATCGTGGTAATTATTCATATTGAATGAAAACCTATTTTTTGGACATGTAATCAAAATTTGGGAATGGAATAGTTTTGGGCCAAGCCTGTTGTTCCTTCCCAATCATATTTATATGATTTGTTATTGTATCCATGTATAAATAAATAAATAAATAAATAAATAAATAAATAAATAAATAAATAAATAAATAAATAAATAAATGAATAATAAATAAATAAATAAATAATAAATAAATAAATAAATAAAAAGACTAAGAAATTGTCACAAAACCACTGATTTATTGATAATTAGAAAGACCGGTTTCGGTTATTACACCATTGTCAATATCTGATAAACATGATAAACTCTGTTTATCAGAGATTGACAATGGTGTAATAACCGGAACCGGTCTTTCTAATTATCAATAAATCAGTGGTTTTTTGACAATTTCTTAGTCTTTTTCATTCAAGAGAATGCATTTATTCAAATGCTAATTATTATATAATTATTATTTAACGAAAATCCCAAACAAATGCTGCAAATCACCCCGAAGACCTCTGCTACTGCAGACATTGACAACAGGGTTAACAGCTAGATGGAAATTCGATGAGAACTACTATCCAAAAAAAATCGAGGTCTTCGGGGTGATTTGCAACATTTATTTGGGATTTTCGTTAAATAATAATTATATATTATCACTATTAAATTTCATAAAACTTTTAAGTGAAAAAGCACTCACATTATTTGATGTGGCAAATAATTTTAGCCACATCAAATAATGTGAGTGCTTTTACACTTTAAAGTTTTATGAAATTTAATAGTGATAATAATAGTGGAAACAAGATGGATAATCAACAACAAATTATATATTAATTAGCATTTGAATAATGCATTCTCTATTTAATTCCATAGGTTGGCCGCTGAGGCTTCGTATAAAATGAGCGCTGCTATCCAGAGATTGTCAGTTTGGTGTAAGGGTAAGCATTCCTGACTAGCAATTGGGAGGTACCGGGTTCGATTCCCGGGCTGGCAACTAATTTTTGGATAGTAGTTCTGATCGAATTTCCATCTAGCTGTTAACCCTGTTGTCAATGTCTGCAGTAGCAGAGGTCTTCGGGGTGATTTGCAGCTTTTATTTGGGATTTTCGTTGAATAATAATAATTATAATTTAAAAAGTAACAATGCCTGCCTTCAATGTTGGGTACTACGTTTAATATGAACATATTTCCACGCATTTGAAAGTAAACTCAATCTCGAACCCCAAACGATACAATTCGTAATATAATATAATATATTAGGCATATTATGCCTAACCATGTTGCGTACAGACTTGAGTGCCATGAAAACACGCATTTCATTTTTAATCAGCTGATTATATCTCAATTTGTACATGAACAGTAAGGTACAGATATAATGAGCTGATAAAAAGTAAAATGCACGAACTCGTGGCGCCCAAGTCTGTAACCTATATTCTGACGCGAATGATAGATAAAAAATACTGTACAATATTCTTTTATTTTTCGTGAAAAGAACGATCAATTCAGTTGTGATACAGAACAGGAGAATAATTTTCTGAGTAACTAACAGGATTTCTGATAATTTCATTAAGCTGCGTTTACACTCAAGTTATTAACAAAATATTTATTTCTCCGTCCTTATAGATTATATTAGATTGAACATAACCTATCATACACATGATGAACATATGTGTTTGTCAAGTTCCATTCAATCTAATAGAATCTATAAGGACGGAAAAATAAACATTTTGTTAATAACTTGAGTGTAAACGCAGCTTTAGACTGAACTTTACAAGACTGATAGTACAAGGAGTATCCTTAGTTTTTCTCTCCCATTCAGTGCTTCTTGTAAAAACTATAATAATAATAACTTATCTGACCACAAGTTCTCTATAGTAAAGAAAGTACATATGGCTTTTATTGGTGGGGAGTCCCTTGAGGGAAGGTCCCACCGCCTCAATATATAATTTAAGCCGTCAATGGGCCTAACGATTGTCATACTTCAGCCGGGACCGACAGTTTAACGTGCCCATCCGATAACACGGGAGTGATCTGGTTGAAAAATTTCTGGTAATGAGAAAGATTTACCAAAAGTTAAAGTTAAAAGTTATCTATAAACATGCATGGAATATGCATTCTTCAACTTGATGTCCAGGGGCCTATTGCATGAGAAAATACAAACTAATAATATTAGTTGACCGAGCGAAGTGAGGTCTAAGATTCAAGTCGACGGTTTGGCATTTCTCTTAATGTTTAAATGTTTATATGTTGCGCATTTACGGCGAAACGCGGTAACAGATTTTCATGAAATTTGACAGGTATGTTCCTTTTTTAATTGCGCGTCGACGTATATACAAGGTTTTTGGAAATTTTGCATTTCAAGGATAATTAAAAAGGAAAAGGAGCCTCCTTCATACGCCAATATTAGGGTAAAATCAGACTATAGGATTATTCATCATAAATCAACTGTCGAGTGGATTATGAATGGCATGCAATGACGCATGAAATTCAATATCTCAATATAACTTAGTGAAAGTACAGCTGTTGTGAGAACAATTATTTGCATGCAGTGAGGCATGCAATTGATAACTTGTAGAAGCATAGTATTTTCTCCCGATTTTTCTCTGCTTTCAACTCGGTAAGCTTTTTATGACAGTAGCATACAGCTGTTTACATCAAATTATTAGCATTGTCCATACAACAATCCAAACAGCCATTAGTCGTTTATACACCGATATCACGCCGACATGACAGGACGGGACAGAATTTACTCTGATGGACAGTATTAGAGGAGACTGTGGTTTATAACTGCGCGAGGTCTACTGTTCACAGAACTACTAGTCTTAATAAGGACGGAAAAATATCGTACGAACAAAAATCGATGTGTGTCTAGCTAGCCTATGTTTGTTTTTTCTCATTCAACAAAGTCAAGATTGCTCAAGTGTTGGTTTGATATTCAAATTTTCAATTCGTTGGGCATTAATGAAACAAATTCCTCCAGAATAAAGTAATAATCAAACTGGAAAACTCCATTTTTGTTATGACATAAATAATCGAGAAAATAATAGCAACTAATCAAGCTGACAATATTGTAACAGCAAACTTTGTACCAGGATTGAATCCCATTTGAAATAATTGAATCTTGAAATCATCAAGAGCAGGGAATATTCAAAAAGGAGATTCATTCCACTTGTTTTTATTCGCAGTTAGAGTAGAGAGCCAAAACGTTTGAAAATGTAATAAATCCATGCATTCCGTCGTTCCACGAGAATTATTGTCGAAAAGAGATGTGATATTGGATTCTCTACAGATTACAATAATACTAGCTCAGCACTCAAATGAAATAAGAATCTTGGAGAGATGGGTTTGCACGGATTCGTCTCGATCTCGTTTTGTCTTGATACCACACTTTCCATTCCAATTCTGATTATCCTCATCTTTTCCTCTCCGGGTTTGTTTTCCTTCATTCGGAAAACATTTGTCGTCCGTGAGCCAGAGGCGCTTTCCCTACTGCAGTAGGAATAGTCGTAGCGGCAGGAGAGTTGCATTGCAAATTTCCCGCTTTCAAGTGTCTCTACTCGTCGGCGTTCAGTTTTGCATGCCCGAGTTATTATTAGTTAGCGGGAGGGCTCTCCTGTGAAGATTGCCGGTAACACGAAGGAGCTCAGTTTTGCTGGCACCGGTTCACAAGAACCTGTCCCTGTCTCTAACCCGGTTCCTGTACCTTTCCCTTCCCCCCACCCTGTGATACCTGGTCCGGGAAGGATTATTTGAGGGGGGGGAGAAGAGAACCTTAAAGGGAGGGTTTAGGGTCAAGTGCTTTGTGCTTGGCAGCGCGTGCCCTAACAAAGCATCTCCGCTCTTGATCTGCTCTTGCACTCGAGTCTCTCTCTTTCTCTTTTTCTCTCTTTTACTCTCACTCGACTCCAGCTGCAATCATCTGCAGGCAGCTGACCCCCCCCCCCCCATCAACCCCAACGCCATCAAACACTTTCTTACGCTTACTAATGGATTTCTGTCTCGACTCTCCAGCACAGATTCCGACTACATTGATCGCATCCGTTTTGTCCTCATTGTTTTAAGCATTGTTCAGATCAGCAGTCAGTCGGATGGAAGTAGCTATGTATTTGGCGCTCCGAGGAGTCAGCGGCTTCATTAATTTTGGAGAGCTGCGTCTACTTAACACCTGCAATAGTTCGCTAAGTCACACAAGAGAGACTGAGATTTCATACAAGTGAAAACTAAGTATCGAATTTTTTCATCCCCTGTATGTAAACTTCGCTAGTATTTATGAATCTCTAAATTTCAACTTGATTAATGAGAGATAAAAAAATTTCGAAGTGGATGGAACGTGTACATGGACAGAATGCCAACCGGTAGAATCCCTGTGAAAGCTCTTAACTACAAAGCAACAGGTAAAGCTGTGTTTTCGTTTGTGCGTGAATGCCGACGTCGACCACGACAGGGTAAGGACATAGAGAAACGATAGCGTAACTTACGCTATTGTTTCTCTATGGTAAGGATCTCAGATTGGGTAGATTTGAATTTGTCTAAATAACTTAAAAGATTATGTTCGATTATGTTTCAATGGGGAAGGTTCATTTTATAACTTTTTATTCTTTTGAATGGCAATATGTTGAAACATAGAAATGTTTGATCCTTGAATAATAAACACAAATAGAGAAAAGTTATTTAATCAGATGTTTTACCACACTTGAAATTTGGACAATATGAATGTCAACAATGGTTGTCGTCGACTGCGGAAATTTACGCACAAATTTATGCACCTTTGCATTATGCACATTATGCACATAAGCAACTGTGTGAAATATAGTGACTGAAAGTGTCTGATCATGTCTTGTCTTGACTAAACGGTGTACGCTTAGCCTTAGTCAATATAATAATGATTATTATCCATACCGTTGTCTGTTCGACAATAATTATCCATTGCTCCCCTGTATACTGCAATGGTCAGTATGTTGAATTTCAAAATGATGCCTTTCCGGTGTGCGGAGATTCAATTAAAAATTCCATCCGATTTCACCGTGTGACACTCCAATAATAGTTAGTATGGAATCGGTTCGGATACCAGAACATGGCGTGGCTTTATTTAATTGGTTCCGTTCTACTGAGGGTTGATGGGCCACCATCTGTGGCTGTGGCGAATTAGCATTTAAAAATGTTTCTCACCCAGAATGAAGAAGATACCTCGCATTTGCATTGTTCAATATTCCACTGTTCGCCCAGTTATACATGACTCAATTTGACCGTGTGCATACAAACGGAAACGCGGTCTCCCATTTTCAAAAATTGTAAATTTTATAGGAGACAGCTAAAAATCAGAGAGTATCTTCCACAGTTTAGCAGTACAATCTACCTTTCTAATCTACTCACAATATCTACCTGAATTGTATCTAATGGCCCATATGAATAAAACCAGAGCAAATGCTCATGAGCAAGAGCATGGAGCATAAGGTTTTGCTCATGAGCAAAAGGTAGAAGCAAAAGCATTTGCTCATTTTTATATGAATAAGCTTTACCTTTTACTCTTACCTTATGCTCCTGAATTCTGGAGCAAATGCTCACGTATTTTAGAGATTTTTCAATAGCTGATTCGCTTTTGTAGCCTTAGTTTGTTTTTATAGCTCACGGAAGCGTTAAATATGCAAATAGGGTGCACAGCTTGTGTTTGCGTAGTCTGCTCTGTTTTCTATTTATGAATAGAGTTGTAGATTAGTTGAGCTTAGAATTTTGAAATAATAATAGTGCTTCTGTAGATCTGCAACCTTGCAACATAGATGTTTGGAAATGTAAAATATAATCAATTAACAAAATATTTGATTTCAATTATGGGAATTTGTTATTTAATTATTGAAAAATATATTTTCTCAACGTATAATATATAATTGATTATTTGGAACAAGGATGAACATTTAATATCACATCAAATATACTAGTATCAGCTATCATCTATAGATGGCAGTGGAAGGGAGAGAATCGGTAATGCTGTTTCCTATCTTTCTCATCTGTCTTATAACGTGGACTCACTACAGAGTTATTTTTATATTTGAGAGATAATTATATTTTTTAAAAAGTAGTTGAATACGGTGAACACGGATTATTTGAGTGAACACAGAAATCCGAGAGTACATCAAGTAGAAAACGAAGAAAAAGGCGTTAAAGCTAATGTTCCATCAGCTACATTGTTGAGAGGTTCATAAAAACCTACTACTATACTACACTAATTCACACTGCTCCTAAAAATTAACATACACATTTTTCAGGAACCTAAATTTCAACGTTGTTCCCGGTACTTCCAGCATAAACATTGCCTCATTGTCTGCTGCTCATGATTATTACTGGTGGCGTGAAGTGGAAATGGCAACTTTTACAAACAGAAGTTTGCGCACAATTTTAGTCCGACCAACGAGCAAAGATAAATGGCAAAATATCACTCGACGAAATCGCTACCAGCTGAAACAATGCTGCACAACGCATATCAACTTTGCTTTTAGATGAAAGAGAACTGTGATGAATTGTTAAAAACATTTTGTACAGCCGTGCAATAATTCGAATTTCTGTGAGACTCGTTTGTTTAAATATCGGGTGACCCGTACGAATAGAAAAGTGCTTTTTGTTTATCTGAATCAAAATGAGTACATGTGGTATTTGTAATAACCCGGTGAACCGTACCGCCAAATCAAAAATTAACTGCGTGAACTGTAATAATATGTATCATGCTAAGTGTGTCGACCTCAAAGACCCCGATTTAGACGTTTTGCAAGGCAAGGACTGGAATTGCGCGAAGTGTGTTGGTGTGTTGCGTCGGCAGAGATCTGAATCAGACTCGACCCCCGTTAAGCACGCTAAATCTTCAACTTCATCTTCGCGAAGTGGTGAGCCAGTAACGCTGGGGGAAATGACTGAACTACTATCTGTTCTGAAAGATGAACTGCTGGGAAAACTTAGTTCAGAGATAGCAACCGTTCTGGAAAAACTGGAGGCCAATTCTGCTAAAATCGCCAAGCAGCAACGTCAGATCGACGCTCTGGTCAGTGAGAATATTAAATTGAATAGCAGACTTCTCGAGTGGGAGTTCAAACAGGACGACCAAGAACAGTATGGCCGACGAAATACGATAGAAGTGTTTGGGGTACCAGAAACCGAGGGAGAGAACTGTTATGATAGGGTGGTGGAGATTGGTAAAGCTCTGGACGTGGCGTTGGATCATACATCGATCGACGCGTGCCATCGGCTGCCGAAAAATAAAAATATAAATATGCCTGCGGGAATAATTGTTAAATTTGTCCAGCGAGGTGTTAAGGACGCTCTACTGTCGAAGAGAAAGTTGTGTAAGAGCTTCACTACTAACAACATAAACATGAGTGGAAATCACAACATCTACTTGAACCAGTCGCTAACACCGAGACGAAGGAAGCTATTCGCGATGGCTAAGAGGGCGCAGAGCGAGAAGGTGGTGCGTCACGTGTGGGCCGATCGGGTCGGCCGGGTCAAAGTAAGGAAGGAGGATGCAGGCAGAGTCTACGTAATATGGAGTGAGGACGACTTGAAAAAATTGAGCACAGAAAAAAATTGAACTGAAATAAATGTGCTATGAGCTTGGACTAATTTAATGATGAACACTATAGCATTAAGTTACTTTTTATTGTTGTTATTTTTTTTCGTGTGTGTGTGTGTAATATGAGTATGAGTATGAGTATGAGTATGAGTATGTGCGTATGAGTGTATGAGTGAATGAATGATTATTCAATATATTTGATAAAATTCAGTATACTGTATTTAGGAAAAATGCATCGTTAGTAGCAACTTTCTAGCTGATTAAATAGTGATATCTGTGCCATGCCGAAGATTGGCATTGTTATTAGACTTGAATGAATCTGTGGAAGGATGGAGGAGGAGTGAATGAGAGGGGGAGGGGGGGTGAGTGAGAATTGTCTGGTGGAGCGAGAGAGTGATAATGAATGAGATAGGTATTGTTTATTCAATCAGAGTTACAAAATATAACTGACTTAGGCAGGGGTGTAGGATTCGAACGGTATAAAAGAAATAAGCTAAGAATCGGAGGATAATGATTATCATTATGATAACAAGATATTGTGTCAATTTACGTAACCCGTACACAGTATGAAGTTTAAAAATCAGTTTTCGATACACAATATTCAGTCTTCCTCACAGCTGGATTATCTTATCATTCTCGGATAAAGATTTTAATTCCTAATTCAAGTAGACTTCTACAGCACTTCTTTCTCCTCTATTGCCTGTCTCTTTCATTTATGAGTATGAATGGGTGTGAATGTCTTTGTATGCCTGTGGATTATTATGCGATGGATTTTTATTATTTAGTTGTAGCACACACAAGAATGAGTTGAAATTTGAGTTTTGAACATTTTATTATATCATGTTCTATCGTACATTGAAATGAATAATTAATGATAACTGCACTTCATTTCAAATGGGAAGCTATAAAGATTTATCACTTCCTCATCGAAAAGAGTCATTAAACATTGTTTATTATATTCTTTGTGCACGGTTGAGCAGTCAGCTATTTTTTTTTCTCTCTTTTTTTATGATATGATATAATTTTTTTTCTCTTTATTTTTTCTTATCTACAATCTATCCGTTCCATATCCAGGTTTTACCTAAGCCTTATATAAACACATTATTTCTATTTCATATAGCCTAACATTATATGGGAGAGAGCAGAGGCAATGTAGGTTTAGATGAGTTTGGCCATGTAAAGTGCGAATACTTTAATGAGCACGATGATGTGAGACAGTTTTTTGAGGGAGAAGGGGCGAATAGTCTAAAAATAATTCACTTTAATATACGAAGCTATCATAAGAACATAGACGAGGCTTTGATTGTTCTGGAGAGTTTGAAGGTAAAGTTTGATCTCATTGCATTGAGTGAGGCGTGGATTGATAATGACAAAATCTTAACACAATTAGAGGGATACGAAGTATTCAGTACGGTTGCGGGATGGAATAGGAGTGACGGTACGGTGGTTTATATTGATTCCAAATTAAACAGTAAAACAGATCAAATAAAATTAGGCGAGGCATCTGGCTTGAAAACAGATTTTAAGTTGAATGATAGAAATTATTCTATCATTTCGATTTATCGTAGTCCAGCTATGAACTCTGATTTGTTCCTTAATGATTTAGAGACATTTTACTGTAATCTTGAAAAAAGAAACACATCTTATTTATTTTTAGGTGACATTAATATAGACACTTTACCCGTTAACAGAGGGCATAATGATAAAGACAGATACTTGGACATTATGTACTCGAACGGATTCACTGAAGGCATTTATTTACCTACCCGAGTTACCGACTATTCTCAGACATGTATCGACCACATTTTTGTCAAGCATCCAGACTGCAACGCAGTCAACGCGGGAATCTTGAAATCTGATGTAACTGACCACTGGGCTGTCTTATGCAAAATAGTCCAACCACAAGTCGAACCTAGACCTATGCACACACACCAATCTTATTTCAATAAGGTACAATTTCGATCCTTGCTTGAGGCACAATCGTGGGATCAGGTAACAATGCAACAGGAGGCTAACACCTGCTGTGCTCACTTTCTGAGAATAATCTGTCAGTTAAAGGAGAAAGCTGAAAAGCCTTTTAAAGCACGCGCATGCCACAAAAAACTCAAGCCATGGATTACTACCGAGCTGATAAGGGAAATTAGAAAACGGGATAGGATGAGTAAACTAGTTAGAAATAACCCTGGCGACCAGCAATTACTTCATAATTTTCGTTCATTCAGGAATAGACTCAGTCAAACTTTGAAATATGTTAAAATTAATTATTACAAAAAAGAATTAACTGATAATGCAAATAATCCGAAAAAGTTTTGGAAAATAATAAATGAGTACAATGGAACTAAAGTAAAAAAACAGCAACTCCCCATACAACTTTTTCTTGAAAATATTGAGGATGACAGAGAAGAGAGCATAGTAGAGGTGGCAGATGCTTTTAATGAATATTTTTCAAAAGTAGGAAGTAAGTTAGCTGCAGAGTTGCCTCCCCCCTCACAGGAACAACTTCACGAAGGCACTTTGTGTAACAATCCCAATTTACAGTTTCAAATACAGCCAGTCACGGAAGGTCAGCTCTTAAAGATTGTAGGAGATATGCGAGGTGGCTCGGCCCCAGGTTTTGATGGGATTAGTACAAGTTTAATTAAAGACAATATTGATATTCTATTGGTCCCATTAAATCACCTTATAAATCTGAGCCTGAAAACTGGTGTATTTCCTGATGATCTGAAAGTCGCCAAGGTTATACCGATTCACAAGACCAGTAGTAAAGATAATATGAACAACTATAGGCCCATATCCCTGCTAAGTGTAGTGTCAAAGCTATTGGAAAAATGTGTCAAGGTGCAACTGCAGAGCTATTTGGAGGAGAACAACTTGCTCTCTAATGCTCAGTTTGGCTTTAGAAGGAGTAAGAATACCTCAGATGCACTTTTTTCCATAAATAACACTTTTATGGAGGCAATCAATCGAGATGAGAAAGCTCTAACAGTATTTATTGACCTGGCCAAAGCGTTCGATTCGATTGACAGGAGTATACTCTTCTCAAAACTGGAGATTATGGGGGTGAGGGACTTGGCTTTGGCCTGGTTCAAGAGTTACCTTGGTGACAGAAAACAAGTTGTCTCCATTGGGTCGAAACTAAGTGGAGTTAGTGATGTGGAATACGGTGTGGTGCAGGGCAGTACCCTGGGGCCGGTTTTGTTCCTTATCTATATAAATAATATTGATAAGCTTAATATTGAAGGAGAGCTGTTTCTATTCGCAGATGATACTGCAGTTATATTCAGGGGTGCAAGCTGGAATGAAACTTACCTAAAAGCCGAAATAGGAATGAAGAAGCTGAAGGCATGGTGTGATCAAAACATTCTTACCATGAATGTGGGAAAGACAAAATGTCTGCCTATCGCACTTAGAACATCAAGTGAGCCCCCTAATGACTTGATGCTGAAACTCCATTCTTGCGACGATAACTATAGCATTGACTGCAATTGCCAGACAATTGAGAGAGTAAAAAGCTACAACTATCTAGGTGTTATGATAGACAGTAATCTTAGATATGAAAATCATATAATCAATTTGCAACGTAAGCTCCGAAAAATGATCTATATATTTTACCAGCTTAGCTTCATACTAAATGAAAAAGAAATTAAGTCAGTCTATTTTGCCTATGTCCAATCGATTCTTAGTTATGGTATAATTGCATGGGGTGGAGCGGCTAAAACTACGTTAGAGCCTCTGTATATTATACAGAAGCTGATAATTAAAGCAGGCTTGAAATTAGAGAAGCAGTACCCCACAGAAGCACTTTTCAATTACTCCAGATTACTGACTCTCAGACAAATATATATAAAAAATGTACTTGTTTTTACATTCAGAAATAGGGATTGTATTGTCACAGAAGTAACGCATAATTACAATACTAGAAGCTCTGCAAATGTGGGCCTACAGGTCCCTAGAATTATTAAATCAATAAACCGCACAAACCCGTTTTATGTTTCCAACATCTTATTAAGAAAAGCCCCAAACAGAGAAATAGTTGATCCCACTGTTGGTATTCTTGCTTACAAAAAAATTATTTGTAATTGGTTATACGAGACTGGTGCCTGTAACTCTGAACATCTGCTGGAGCCTTTGTACTCTTAATTTATAAAAGAGTAACTCAGACATACCGTTTAAGAAGTCCCCTAGCTTCGGAATCAGGAAACATTTTTGCCATCTGCAAAACTATAATATAAATGACTCGCCTTTTATGTACCTACCTTGATTCTTGTTTATCTCCTCTCATTGCCGCTGTTCTTTGCTCAAAACTTTTTATTTTTTCCTTTCATTTTTGAATTTCTCATTTGACACTTTCAATTTCAAATTACTTAGTATATGACGGTACTCGTCCCACACACAAGTCTATGACTCATGTGGGACTATACCTTTATTGCTGGGTCAGAGCACTTTGATTGGGTATTGTGTAGGCTATTCATTACATGTTTATTTTTATTTATTTTTTCTAATGGAGGTTTGTATTTTTTTTATCATGTAACTTATTTAATTTACGTTTTGCAAAATAAGACCTTCAAGACTTTGTTGATTATTGGATTCTTCTGTATGTCTATCGATTTAGTCATTCAACTATAGCTATTCATGTAGTTTAGCCTAGATCAAAAAAATTTGTTATATCATTGTGTGCTGAATACCTCAATAAAGAATTATTGAATTGAATTGAATTGAATTGAATTGAATTGAATTGAATTGAATTGAATTGAATTGAATTGAATTGAATTGAATTGAATTGAATTGAATTGAATTGAATTGAATTGAATTGAATTGAATTGAATTGAATTGAATTGAATTGAATTGAATTGAATTGAATTGAATTGAATTGAATTGAATTGAATTGAATTGAATAGATGGACTTTTCAGAAATCTACTTTCAGAATGAACTTTAAGTGTGAGTTGCAAATTAGACGCGAATGATATTCGGTTATACGTGATAACTTTACAAGATTAAATATTGGAGAAAAACAAGATTAAAGAATGTAACCATGATGTTGATCGTAGTTGGAGATGTAAAGAGTTAAAATTTGAGAGGCAAAATAGAGCATTTCGGTTGCAAGAAGAGAAGAAAGGAGTATATCCAACAAATCGAAACAGGAAAGCTGTAAACGTTGCTAGCGTTTACAAATTTAACAAGGATGGAGATAGAATGAAACCCTCCTATTGAGCAACGCAATTCTCTTGGATTTTATCGCCGTTGAACCGCAGCCGCACATCGATACTTCCGTCTTTTTCTTTATATTCGCTTCTTTTTCGTCTTTTTCTTCATATTCCCTTCTTTTTCATTTCTCCACCCATCTCCCATCACTTTTTATGCCCATCTATCTCAGAAAACAGTTCTCAAATTTGAGTGGAGTCCTGTGAGACAGCCTACGGATAGGTTGGGGAGAGAAACAAATGTACAATTGCAGGTGTAAAAGAAAACCTGTATTCTACTTTCTGCAATAATTCATGAGACTTTCATTGCCGCAGTAAGCAATGGAAGGTAAGAAGCTATCTTGTTCACAAGATTACATCTTGTTCACAAAGTACTAGCGTTGAAATGGCTGAGTAACATAGTACAGGTTTTTCTCTCCCGAACCGTGGTTTTTTTGTAAAAAAAGGGTAAATAAATGAAGTCAGTATAAGAGAATAGAGAGTAAGGTAGCAGTGGATGTGGAACAACATATTAATTGTACAAACTAGTTTCTTGAGAATTACTTCAGTCTTTTCAAATTAGAGTAAGTAGCAAACCAAACTTTTAAATTAACTTTGAAAAATCGTATGCATTAGACTGCATGGACATCATCACTCAATGATATAGATCAAGGCTGTGAGCGAAGAAAAGAGCTTTCAATAATATTATATTGTCAGTCAACTAATAATTTCATTTTCTGAATAGTTGTGGAAGTGATATTGTTATCCATACTGAATAAAAAGACAAGATGTTGTCTAACCAGAGATTTATTTGAAAAGAATTATTATTATTTTAATTTAATAGCAATTTTATAAAACTCTTATTCCTACAGTTTCCCATGTTTTTCTAACCTTTTTTAAATTCAATTTGTAACATGGAACTAATGCTGTTTCATTACTGTGTTTGCTGTTCAATCGCCATTTTGTTTTGTCCAAAACAAATTGGGGAGGGGCTTGTCTAGGCCAATCACAAGCGTTCACCTTGATAGGTCTTGGCTCCTACCAATAACAGTGCTCGACTGTTAGTTTTTTACTTCTGCTGTTTACTTGTATCAGTTTACCAAAGATTGGCAATAGTGTAACAACTGAACCCGGTATCTCTTTCACTAATAAGTCTATGGTTAGAAAACATCCGGTCTTTTCATTCAGTAACAATTTCATCTCCATGATAATACTTTTTATGTAGTTGAGAAGTTGATATTGTGGTAATTATTCATATTAAATGAAAATAATAAGAAATTGTCAAAAACCACAGATTTATTGATCAATCTCTGATAAACTAAAACTAAATACAAGAGCAGCAGAATGTATAGTAGTAGGCGAGTACTGCTATTGGTCAAGGGCATGAACGCCTGCCATTGGCCCAGCTAGACACTCTCCTCTCACTTAACGGTGTCACAAAATTGCGGCTTAAGCAACAGAATCGCCATGATAACAAAATTTTGTTTGAGTCTGTTGCTTAAGCCGCCATTTTGTGACACCGTTAAGTGGGAGGAGACTGTCTAGCTGGGCCAATGGCAGGCGCTCATGCCCTTGACCAATAGCAGTACTCGCCTACTACTATAAATTCTGCTGCTCTTGTATTTAGTTTTAGTTTATCAGAGATTGACAATGATGTAACAACCGAAACCGGTCTTTCTAAGTATCAATAAATCTGTTGTTTTTGACAATTTCTTAGTATTTTTATTTTCCAAGATAATAAACAATAGCTGTTCAATGCACTGACATGGCTATTGATTAAGACAGAAACCTGTGATTTCCAAGTGTACCGAACCGTTACAGAAAACAATAATTAAGTTTCAAATGAAGGAGATTACAAAGGAAGTGGTAAACAACCCAACCGCATTGGGAAATAATTGATTCCAGTTCAGTTGTTTATTTACTTTGTAACCGTCTTGGAAAAGATTCAGAAAGATTTCTGGGATGATGAGAGAAACTCGTTATTTTTACACTCACTAATTCATGGAACTGCGAATTTTAAATTGTCCATTCTTGCACCTCGGGATTATGCTACGGCTTGGATTCTGAATTCTTCATTTTATTCCAAGACTTTTGTAAAAATCTTTTTTTTTTTTTGAAAAATCTGAAATTACAATATTTTTAGTATGTAGGACACTAAATTAATTACAGGATAGACCAACAGAAATACAGTGAAGTAGGAGAAATTTATGACTCAATATCGAAAGAGATTTAGAATTGGAGAAGAATAATTGAGACTCGTAATAGAATGATTATGGTATGATTCCAAAAGTAAAGGTGCGAACATGAGCAATTCACTTTTAATCAGGTGATTATACCTGTATTTTTACAGAAACGGTAAGATATAAAAAGCTTGGCATAGCTGATTAAAAGTGAATTGCTCATGTTCGCGGCGCGTAAATCTGTACGAACCTTAAGAAGCGATGGTATCAACTCTGGGACTGATCAATATAATGTAAGCTATACGAATATCGTTTAGAAAAAAGACCAGAGTACAACTAATTCTGTAAGCCTCATGCCAATCGAATAATGATAATGGCACATAAACTTCGTGTTTGTATGTGAGTAATGAGAGGAATGATGTTGAGATATGAGTGGACAGTTTAAGGTGATTCCGTACCCCACCGGTAAATGATTTTGTAGCTCATAACTGACTGCACAGACACTGAGCTGACTGTTAGCAGAGCTTGCTTTCAGCAGGCAACACTCTAAACAGAAAACCGTTGAGAGTCGCTCATCTCAGTCTGTGAGATTTGATAAGATGGTCTTGCTACAAGAACAGCAGTTAACAATAATTTTAGATGTGAGTTTATGTGCTTCAGTGTTCAAACCTGGAACACTAAAATGTCTGTTCAAAGTGAATAATTCATTAAAAAATCTGGTGTGGCGAACTCACAAAACTTTCCTTGCCGTTATGAAAATTGATCACATGAAGCTAGTGTTCACTCGCATCTCAAGTTCACTATGTACCAATAGGTAAATACTGTAAAAGTTGCAATAAAAGGTTTATTTATTTATTTATTTATTATTGATCATTGATTCAAACCAGTGATTTTGGAATAAAAATTCCATTAGGCTATTGAGTTTGAAAACGTATTTGTTTTGAAAAAAACTGGAAAAATTATTATTTATTGTTATATTATTATGTTGAATATGACATTGATTAATAACATTCAGATTGGAATATAGATTCCAAGGCAATCCTTGTAGACTATTATTTTTCTTGAACATTTTTAGGTTATGTCACAGTCGTAAAATAAGGTTAGTTTTTTTACGCATAATTCTGATAAAATTTTATTCCAAATGAACTTGCAAACTATAAATTATGAATTCAGATCGACTAATCCAAATAATTTAGGTATTCCATGACATCTATTTAGCTTTTTATCTACTCCAAAACAATAACTGAATTGTGTTTGCTCAGTTAAGTCTAGTTAAGTCGAGGGTTTAAAATCACGCTATTCTAAGTCCTGGACTTGAAGATTTTTGATAAATCCTTGACTCGGAAAGAGATGAGAATCTAATTTAAGTCCTGGACTTATAAGCCAACTCAGAAAGCGAAATTATGAACTCCAGGGTCTAACGTAATCTCTAAACTCCAGAGTCCTTGACTATGTTAACACTCTGACTCGGAAAGCCAATTTTCTGACTCCAGAGTTTAAAGCCAGTTAAAGTCTAGAACTTAGCTAAATCCCGAGCTCGGAAACCGGCCCTTAATGTCTGTATAGTAATCTGAAATGTTTGTTCAGAGTATAATTATTCATTAAAAATGGCACAGATTTGCAATGAAGTGATCATTCACCGATTACTAAGACAGTATTGATTAGAATAAATTGCACAAAGCACCATTGATTTTTCACTGCTTTTGAGGAGGAACTCATGTGGAACTGAAACAGGAAACCAATATGGCGTCGCAAAGAGGAGACTCTTGAACGAGTATAGGAAATCTTATTACGGGGCGGATAAAAGAAAACTGACAGCTATATACATGAAGACACACTCTGTTTCGCCTACGCTGCCCTTTTCAATGAGCTCTTCATTCTAGAACCAACGATCGCTTCTTTTCATTGTGAAGGGCTAGGGCGTTCGATGCTGTGCTCCTAAAAGCAAAGATAAAGGACCACCCCGGACCCGGAACCCACTAAGAATCGAGCGAGCATCACTTCGAATCTATGGATGTGATAGTAATCTGCATGTGCCTATTTTAGTACAACTGCACATTTCATTTCTCCGTTACCGGGGTACGGAAAACTTCATTTCTCAGTTACCGGACTACGGAAAACTTCATTTCTCCGTTACCGGGCTACGGAAAACTTAATTTCTCAGTTACCGGACTACGGAAAACTTCATTTCTCAGTTACCGGACTACGGAAAACGACGATTGTACTGCCATCATACAACCATTTCAGGCAATGGGAAGCTTCTAACGACAATCATGCCAGACAATCACCCAACATTCTGAACTACTGGACTGATTTACTTGAAATTTACATTATTGACCGAAGCGAAGCTGAGGTCTTAGTTTCGACTCGATCGGCTTTTGTCTGTTTGTTTGTTTGTACCGCAGTTACAGTCGCGGTTATTGTCCGATTTGGATGAAATTTGGTATGCAAGTTCTTTGAAACAAGGCGCAGAAACGTATGTGTAACGATTTTTGGTAAGACCTCCGGTTTTTTTGTAATAAACCGTTTTTAAAAAAAACCGTAAACTAACCTCAAAAGTTACTTTTTCGTATAGAAGAAACAGCAATGCATGCCTTTGAAGATACAGCAATTCATGTTCCTACTTTTTCGCTTTTAATAACTATAAGTTATTATTTTGGTTATTTGTTAACTGAATTTTCAGTTTATCAGGTACAATAATTATTGTATTGTATGCATTTTTGTGTCGCTCTACAGTTTCAAGTCTTTTGTTTTCCTTTAGGTATGAGATCGGAAACCGATTTGTGAGCATTAACATTCTGCATAGGAATAACAAGCCATAACATTGAATCCACTTTTCATGAAAAACATCATTAGCAACCTAATGTCATTGTCACCAACAAACTCATCTTATTTAGAATCATTTTACATCTCACCATAGTCTGTGAGACGATTCATCAATTTAAATTGCCTACTGCATATTCCATTTTTCCGTCAGTTGACCGATTCCTTATAATTAATTATTAGAAAAGTTGTAATATATGTTTATATTGTAAATATGGAGACGATATAAAGGTACCTCCTTGATAAATCCGGTGTCCCTGCAAACAGTGTCTCTAGCACTTTCAATGGAGAAAATAAAAGATGACATGACTAAATCTTCACAATATACTTTTCCTCCACCTACTGTCTAAAGTACTGTCTAAAATAGGTGTCTACTGACACCTACTGTCTTACTTTACTCCCTGAAACCTGATCCTAAAGTGTCACTTTTTCGCTCTCGGTAGTAAAAAACAGAAAAACTCCCTAGGGAGTAAAGGTGACTCCATTTAAATAACATGGTGAGGATCTCTATTTTGAAACTTACATTGTAATAGGTCAGAAGGTCTAAGCTCAGATGAGAAAGCATAATAGAGGTGTCTGTCATTGAGTCAACTGAATTCAATACCACAACCAGAAATTTGATTAACTCATGAATATATGTTTGTATGATAATTATTATATTCTCAATATTAGTAGACAATAAAAATTTATACAATTTTTAAAATATTTTATTCTATTCAAAATACCAGCCAACAAATATTTTTGATCTGCAATTCAAATCTGAACCGCGTGATCTGGAGTCAGCCATTGTTGGTAGCTGCTCAGCTGACATAATTGTTACAACTTTAGCCGATAGATAGCGCAATCGGCAGTTCCAATCAGACGACCGTTTTTAGGTTTTAGATTTAGGTTATGTTGTTAGGAATCATTGTCACCAATACGTAAGTTATTAGAATGATTTTATTTGCAATTTCTATAAAAAAATGTAGATGGAGGAAAAATGTTGTGTACATCACGAGCGAAAAATACTTTTTCTCCCTCAGGAAAATTGCTGCCCTCGGCTTCGCCTCGGGCTTCAAACTTTTTCCCACAAGGAGAAAAAGTCGTACTTTTCACTCTAGATATACAAATAACTATTACTTACTGTACTGGCCCTTTTCATTAGATTGAAAAGAGCGAGGTCTACTGCGAGCGAGGTCTACTCGAGGTCTACTGTATTCATGAGCGAGGTCTACTGCTCGCAGAACTACTAGTATAGAAGCTTAATTCACTGAAGATTATTGGCCTATTTAAAATTCTTCAAGATTTCAGTAGGACAAGTTTTCAATTAGACCCTTTCTGAGCACGGGTCTTTAATAATCGTAATCGTAATCACTCATGAATGAAAATACAATTCCTTATCGTTTTTTCGAATGTTTTTGAAACATAATAGTGTAATGGCTGGTAACCCAAATGCTTGATCATGCAAACTCTAAAATTAATTCTACTTGCTATGTGGGCCAGCACGTGACTGGTTTCTAGACTAGCATTCGAGACTCTTCTTCTAGTTGCGGTCGGAGATGTGATTTTATAGCCGTTAATCAGAATAGCATCATGATTTAAATGGAAATACGTTCAAGCCATTGCAGGATACTAACTAGTTACAAAATTGGTCTCTACATTCCCATCATGGAATAATTCATGCGTATTGTTATCACAGTCTGTGTAGTATCTTATTGTAGACTTGTAATCTTATGGGAGGGTGCCAGACGGGAACTATTTTCTGGTAGAAAAGTAATTTTCTAATGTGGACCGAAATAAACTGCACCAAGTTCAAGTTAATTGGAGATATGAACCAAACTTGACTAACCGTACATGAATTTGGAAGTGTGGTACACATTTTATAAAGTGGCAAAACATTGCCTTCTTTCTAGTCTATATATATAAAAGCGAAATGGCACTCACTCACTGACTGACTGACTGACTGATTGACTCACTCACTCACTCGCAGAACTAAAAATCTACCACGCCAAAAACGTTCAAATTTGGTAGGTATGTTCAGTTGGCCCTTTAGAGGCGCACTAAGAAATCTTTTGGCAATATTTTAACTCTAAGGGTGGTTTTTAAGGGTTCAAAGTTCGTCTTTTAGCATGTATATTCTTCTTATTCTCTTAATTATAAAGGAAAAATGTCCATACCATATGTTAATATAGAACTATAATCTAGAAAGAGTAGCTCTTCGAAACAGTTGTTAACTGGTAAATAAATTAATAATTTTGTCAGGTTGGCATTAAGTTGAGTTGACTTTGTTAGGTTGGCACCAAGTTGAAGATTGAAATGCATTTATCGCGGAAAAATTGATTGGGCACTGCTAATTCAATCAGAGCTATTTCTGGGAATATTATATCGCCTGATATGGCGAGCGAAGCGAGCCCGCTGATCAAATTTTTTACGGGGGTCCAGGGGGCGGAGCTCCCTGGCTAGACGGATATGGCGAGCGAAGCGAGCCTGACGGCTAGTCTAGTATATGATCCATCTATAGATTCAAGATACACAATTATTACTGATCGAAATAATTGAAGTAGAACCAACAGGCACAGCTCAGAACTGTTCCTCCCCCGAATTTTGGGGTGAGGTTGAGTGGTAGAGAGGACTCAAAAGTCCTAACTCCGCCCAATAAAGATTTTTTTCATCAAATTGAATTGAATTTCATTTCAATTTTGATTCATATCATATAGTGAGGTTCACGTTATACTAGCAGTGTTTGATTAGCAATGGTACAGTATTGCTATCCTTGTCTATCATTCAACAAAGCGGATAGCGCTACCTCTTTCTCACTTTGCTCTGTTACCAGATCGTCTTTTAACAATGTAGAATTGAAAATTAGCAAAATATTTCATCTTAATTGTGAAAATTCGTTATAAAATTATTGAAAAATATAATTTCATGCTTAATAAAATATATTTGATCATTTTGAACGAGAATGAACATTTAATATCACATCAATAAACCTGTTTTAAAATGTTCGATGTTTTTGAACGGGTAGTATTCCGCCGATAGGCAAATCTACAGGACCCTGACAGATATAGTGAGGTCCACGTTATAATAGCAGTGTTTGATTAGCAATGGTATTGCTATCCTTGTCTATCATTTAACAAAGCGAATAGCGCTATCTCTTTCTTGGTTTGCTCTGTTGCCAGATCGTCTTTCAACAATGTAGAATTGAAAATTAGCAAAATAGTTCATCTTAATTGTGAAAATTCGATATAAAATTATTTAAATAATGATTTCATGCTTAATAAAATATATTTGATTATTTTGAACGAGAATGAACATTTAATATCACATCAATAAACCTGTTTTAAAATGTTCGATGTATTTGAACGGGGAGTATTCCGCCGATAGGCAAAGCTACAGGATCCGGACAGATATAGTGACGTACACATACCACATTATAATAGCAGTGTTTAATTAGCAATTATTGGTTGAATAAAGCATTTATTTATAATGGTATTGCTATCCTTGTCTATCATTCAACAAAGCGGATAGCGCTATCTCTTTCTCACTTTGCTCTGTTGCCAGATCGTCTTTTAACAATGTAGAATTGAAAATTAGCAAAATATTTTATCTTAATTGTGAAAATTCGTTATGAAATTATAGAAAAATATAATTTCTTCCTTGATCACTTCTCTTTCTCACTTTGCTCTGTTGCCAGATCGTCTTTCAACAATGTAGAATTGAAAATTAGCGAAATATTTCATCTTAATTGTGAAAATTCGTTATGAAATTATAAAAAAATATAATTTCTTCAACAATTGATTATTTTGAACGAGAATGAACAGAATAAACCTGTATCAGCCACCGTCTATAGAAGGCATTGACAAGACAGAGGTTCGGCAACGTTGTTCTGCTATCTTTCCTCACTGTCATTATAACGTGGACCTCACTATAGTCCAGAATGAATAAAAATCGATAGACCGATGACTTACTCCAACAGGACTGTCCCAGGAGCAAGTATAAACAACATAACAATCAGCCACCGTCTATAGAAGGCATTGACAAGACAAAGGTTCGGCAACGTTGCTCTGCTATCTCTCTTCACTGCCATTATAACGTGGACCTCACTATAGTCCAGAATGAATAAAAATCGATAGAACGATTACTTACTCCAATGGGACTGTCCCAGGAGCAAGTATAAACAACATAACAATCAGAATTGTAATAAGTTACTGAAACGTTTTGAAAGTTTATCCAGGGAAGATGCTTGGCAGGGCACAATAAGTGGTGCCTACTGATGCGCCCGAATGAATATTCCAGCACACAATCGGGATCTGTGAGGCTAATACCAACCAATGTTGTTGTCTGCGAACTTAGTCACAAAACTTTACAACCCCGAGGACCCGAATTTTCCATCATTTCCATAGCTTTGAAAATTGGCCCCGCGGAAAATCTAGGCTTACTTTAATCCACCTGCAACTTGAAGTTTGGAAGAAGATGTGAATATAATTTTCTTGTGATGCTAACCTATTTATGATACTTTTACTTTCGTTATGGATTGAAGGAATGCTCATAAAGGCTGGTTAGAATAGAATCGTATTCACTGGAACAACGCTCTATGATCTCTGCCATAATTTATTCATATACATAACATTTATCTAGTTCTAAATTTACCTTAGAATATGACTAGTAGTTCTGTGAACAGTAGCCATCACGCAGTATCCTCATCCACAAGTACCTGATTGAAACTAATTAACCTTATGGAAATACAGCAATAGATTGGCTTCTAAACACATCTGTGTAATCACTTGTGAGCTGATTTATGATGAATAATTCTATAGTCTGATTTTTAATTTTCTTGCTTACTTTAGATTCCCAATTATCAGGCTTCAGATACAATTTGAACAAAAAATTTCAAGTGGAAAAGATTGAGCATAAAAATCTCTACAATTAATGTCCAGTGACATTTTCACCTAAGATTGGAAATAAGCTCGAAATTCGAGAAAATGTGTTTATTCAATAATGCAAACTGTTGGCAACTGTTGATTCTATTAAATCATTCACTATGAAGAGATAGCAGACTTCGTGTGTCTCCAGCGTTATTGTCCTGTCACCAGCTGGCAGATCTTTGGATAGTAGACTTGAGATGCGCGTGTACACTAGCGTCAGGTAATAAAATTTTCATAACGGCAAGGAAAGTTATGAGAGTGCGCCACACCAGATTTTTACTCTAATATTGGCGTATGAAGGAGGCTCCTCTTTTCCTTTTATATTATCCTTGAAATGCAAAATTTCCAAAAACCTTGTATATACGTCGACGCGCAATTAAAAAAGGAACATACCTGTCAAATTTCATGAAAATCTATTACCGCGTTTCGCCTTAAATGCGCAACATATAAACATTCAATCATTTAAACATTAAGAGAAATGCCAAACCGTCGACTTGAATCTTAGACCCACTTCGTTCGGTCAATAACATGATTTGCCATGTTATAGAATGTAATTCTATACTCTCTGGATTTGCCTCATGCATTCAAGTGGACTATTGCTTGAAAAAGAATGATTATAAGTATGAGGATGAATCAAAATCACTCTAAATAATTTTGTAACCAACGTAACATTTCCATGATTATTTCTGAGCAAAATATCATCTCTAATCTATTTCTGTTTTCTTTTTTCAAGTTTGCCAATCTTTTGAGGAACGTACTTTGAAGATTTCACATTAATCGAAAAGGTGAACTTTATTATCTTCCCTTTTCCCCAATTAACAATCTTTGCCTACTCAATTTTTTATACTAGAATCAATAATTTTTATTGCAAATAATGGCATTGAAACATCTAAAGAAGGAAAAGTTTATTATGCTTTTCCATTATGAAGTGTCCTTAATTTCAAATATAACGTGCATGCTGAACATGATTAGAGAATTCGATGCTGTTGAAAGGATATTCATCCCTCTTCATATAACCTTCATTGCAACTCTGTTAGGGGTGTGATCACATTGGTTGCGAATATGTGCAAGTGTACGTCGGATCATGCATGAGCCGAAAAACAAAATCTGAAAAGGGAGGAACACATTGTGACTTTTGTGTAGCTGCCCACACAGAACACAACCAGCAAGTGTACGCGTTCACCGTTCAGTGTGAGTGTTCCTATTGCTTTTTCCAGATATTGTTACTCATCTTAGCGCTTGATCTTGCATGACCACGCGTGCACTTGAACATAAATATGAATTCAATGTGATCGATCATACCCCAATGTTGTCCAATGGGAAAAAGTTAATATGTTTCAAGAAAAAAGTTATAAGCTCATTTTTCTAAGCTCATAAAGTTATTTTTGATATAACTTATAGTTTGTTGGAATTTAGGCAGCTCACTCACCTCGAGAATCTCATCGCCGACCTTGAGCGCCTGCGCCTTGTGTGCCTGACCCTTGGGGTTGATGCCGCACACAAAGACGGCCATGCGCGTGCGGTCGCGGTGTCCGGCCAGGCTGATGCCCAGGCCTTGGTGTCCGCGCTCCAACTGGGCCACCACCACCGCCCCGCCGAGGGCGCCATATTTCTTCTTCACCTTATCTGAAACACAAATTATTTATTCATAGAGCACCGATTATCTGGACTAATTGATGACAGTCAACAGATAACACTGATAATAAGTTTTTTGTAATGATTTTAATTTAAAAATTATAACTCTCAAAGCCCTTCTCTGTTGGATAAGTATTCATAAAGATAACCCTTGGTTACTTAATGCTTTCAAGTAGAGTAATGATTTCAAATGCAAAGTAACAAATTGTTAAAAAGTGAATGAGAACTGTCAGACAACTAATGTAACTAGATACGAACCGGAAGGGATAAGGATTGATCATATACGAGCAGATCGCAAAGCAGCACAATAACTCTGCATCCTAGAATCACAGGCTTATATCATCAGTTTAATCCAGTTCAATTACTGAATGGCTTATGTTTGACAACTTTTCTAAACGTTTCTTGCTTCTTCTATTATTTTGAAGTGATATTTTCAACAATGTATCAGACCATTATTTCCAATAATTGGTGGACTTTTCATAAACCTAGATAGATAGGTCCTTGATCCATGAGCATAATATATAGATACATAACATAACATCAAAAAAATCTGGTGTGGCGCACTCACACAACTTTCCTTGCCGTTATGAAAATTGACGCTCGTGTTCATGCGCATCTCAATTCTACTTATAAAACAAAGATCTGAGCCAGCTGGTGACTGGTCAATAACGCTGGAGACATAAGAGGTCTGCTATCTCTTGAGAGTGAATCATTCAATAGAATCAACAGTTGCCAACAGTTTTCAATTGGATAATCACATTTTCGCGAATTTCATGCTTATTTTCAATTTTAGGTGAAAATGTTACTGAACATTAACTGTAGAGATTTTCATGCTCAATCTTTTCCACTCGAATTTTTTTGTTTAAATTGTATCTGAAGCCTGATAATTGGGAATCTAAAATCAAACTTTGCATAGATGGGGCGGAGCTCCTGAAATTTTTACAGATATGGGACTTGTGGCAGTTGATAGAGCTTATCAATGACTATTTTAGTTATAAATTTAATCAAAATCGTTAGAGCCGTTTTCGAGAAAATCGCTGAAAACCCTGTTTTTGACAATATTTTCTCCATTTTAGCCGCCATCTTGAATTGCATTTGATCGAAATTGTTCGTGTCGGACACACACACACACACACACATACAGACCAATACCCAAGAACCACTTTTTGGACTAAGGGGACCTTGAAACGTATAGAAATTTAGAAATTGGGGAAACTCAATTTTTTCCGGAAAGCAATACTTCCCCTTACCTATGGTAATAGGGCAAGGAAAGAAAAAATTAAAACACCTACACAAACATGATAGAGTCCAAGTCAATGAATTAGTGAATATTATAGCAAGCTTATATGGTTTCAGCATTTGTAGAGAATTGCAGGTCTATCTATGCTGGATTCAGGCAGCTGTGGAAACTTTTAAAAGGGTATTAATATCATAAAAAGGTTGCCCTTGACCAATAGCAGTACTCGCCTACTAGTATAAATTCTGCTGCTCTTGTATTTAGTTTTAGTTTATCAGAGATTGACAATGGTGTAATAACCGAAACCGGTCTTTCTAATTATCAATAAATCAGTGGTTTTTTTGACAATTTCTAAGTCTTCTTCATTCAATATGAATAGTTACCACAATATCAACTTCTCAACTACACAAAAATTGAAAGTAGCAAGTCAAGCTGAACGAGTGAAGCTATATTTTAAATTGAAACTCAAGTATGGAGTAGCAGAAAGGAACATTTTCTTCGATAGACAATGCTTGAAACTGAACAAAAAAAAGGAAAAGGGTTTAAGCTGAGCAATGTATGTAAAGTGTTTTTAAATATCTGGTGCTCATGTTCCTAAATTTGAGGGGCAATTTATTCAATTAATGTCTACCCGCAATCAGATGAATGTACTTCAGCTTCTCCAGATAGACTAAAGGAATGTTGATTTCATGCCTATGTCGAGTATTGATTCCATGAACGTTTGATCTACATTGGAGCGTTTCCCTACATTTGAGTATGAATAATGCTGCAGCGAGTATAAGGTGGGTGAAGCACAATTCTACCAACTGCCGTAGCAATTTAGAGTTTCCAAGACATGTTTATTTGAGCAGAACAATGGAGGAGATTCTGCTTATTTCTTGCTGGATTGGACCCCTCAGCTCCCCTCACAAGCGTCTTGTTTCGCCGACGCATTCTGCGTTCTGCCAGCGCCTCTCCACGCTTTTTTGGCGTTGAATTATGTATTCGGTGACCCGGTTGCATTCATCACTTCACAGCACAGTGCGCGCTTGCGCTCTCCGCCTCTATTCAAATAAATCTTGTTAATCATCTTGCCACGTCCTAATCTGCCTTTCAATTATTGGCTAAAACACACAAATACTCGCTTGTTTTGCTGTTGTTCTACTGTACAAGAGAGGAAAGCCACGAGCCATCAAGATACATACTTACATTACTCAGACACTATCACTTTTATCGGCAAAAATTATATATCATACAGCTTGAATTTCCACAGATAGTCTGAATCTGATATTAACTTCAAACATAGATGAAAGAGGGAGTTTTTGAGACCTTGAGATCTTTACCAGGTACGAGGGACTGATGTAAGAGACTTGTCTCTTTATGGCAAAGTAAAGTCCAATAATTGCATGCTACCGGGGGGTAAGAATCATTGTCAGGTCAGTTATAAAATAAATTTTATTTTTTCTCATTAAAACTTTGTGGCAATTAGAATTTTGATTAGGATGTTATACCTATAGCTAGTCAAGAATTAATAGGGACGCGCATGCTTAGAGCAAGTTTTGGAACATAAGACTTGAATTATCAAACTAAATTTGTTGATCCAGGATGGAAAAGATAGCATAACAAGATATCCCAAGGTATAGGTCGTTTATGTTCCAAATTCAAGCCGAGTTTTTGTTATCTCAAGCCAAGATTATGGTCGACTACTGTCGATTAATATTTCATTTTTCATTAATATTAATTGATATTTCATTTATACAAAAAGTACATTATCAAAATGATAGGGAGAGGAAAAATAAGGTGACCTTGTGCTACTCCTCTCTCAAATTTATGTAACACATAGATAATACTGGTTTAACTAGGTAAAAATGTAGAAACGGTGGGAGACATTACTTCACGAAAAAACTACGTGGAGTATCAGCTTGAGTGTACAGTAAAATGTGGAATATAAACACCCTATGCCATGAAATATATTTTTCCTACAGTTACGTTGAAAAGTGGCCATTGCTGCACTGATTACAGAACGCAAAGAATCACTTTTCCGCTCTAGTGCGGGAAATTTTTTTTCTGCACTCCAGATTTGCAACATGGCAACGCAAAATAGTTGGTGGGTTACATGGAGGATTTAGTGCACGAAAACAAAAATTAAGTTGGTAACATTGACTGTAGTATAGTGAGGTGCACGTTATAATAATATCAAGGACACCGAGTTCGAGGACAGCCACCACCCACACAGCACACAGCCGCCCCGCCATTCAAACACTACTACATTATTCTATTTTATTTATTAATAATAAAATTACACAGAAAAACATTTGATACATTTCTGGCAATTTTACCCATAATTACTCACTTTTCATATTCAATGGTAACTGTAGGAAAAATTTAATGAGAAATACGTGCGCAAAGTTCCTCTGCTGCACTCAAGAAACCATTCGCTTCCATAAACGTTTCCAAATAATCCATAAACGTTTCTTTTCGGTGCAGCAAAGTGTCACTTTGCGCACAAGTTGCACAAACAACTATTCTATGTTAAATTTTATATATGCTCAAGACAAAACTAGATCCAATCATACATGTCCCTATTAATTCTACATTAGCTATAACATTTTAATCAACCGATTGCTACACTCATCATTTTATTGTATTGTTTCCTCTATCGAAAGAATAAATTCTCAATTCACTCAGACTCATGACTCTCATTATTTTCAATTCCACAAAACTTATTTTCACCATCTCTTCCCATCGACCTCTGCTCGAATTTAAATGAAAATGGCTCACACAGACAAACTAGCAAGCAGCCTTTTGCTGCCAATTCCGCTTTGATACAACCTTCATCATTATTATCACAATTCCTCATATTGATGTGGGCAGAAATGGTTCTGTTGGCAGCCATGTTTTCTATTTTTCGCACCCGATTGACATGTCTGCTAACTATCGGGTGCCAATTATAACACTATTGCAAACCGCCCCCCCCCTTCAATCTACCAATACCACCCCTTCTCGCTATCTACCCTCACCATCAACCACCCCCGCACCATCAGTCAATCGAAATAATTCGTCTGCTCATTAGCCGACCGCGAATGGCGCTGCTCACTTAATTGATGATGACGTCACATTATTATCAGTTAGTGCTTTCTGGTCGCCTTTTTCGCTGTACACACCACACAAGCCAAATACACAAACCGTTGTTGGGCCAATATAATTGGGTAGAGGCGTACAAATCGATTCAGAGGTGCTGTGGTAGTCTGTTTGCATAAAGATTATTACGTTAATCAATGGATGGACAGGCCATAGTTCGAGGTCGAACAAAACAATGCAAATTATGGCTTATATTTGAGTTTTTCATTTGTGGGATGTGCTCTAACTAGTAGTTCTGTGAACAGTAGACCTCGCGCAGTTATAAACTACAGCCTACTCTTATACTGTCCATCAGAGTAAATCCTGTCTATATGTCGTGTCGGCGAGATATCGGTGTGAAAACGGCTAATGGCTGTTGGGGTTGTTGTATCAAAAATGCAAACATCAAAAGCTATCTCCTTCAAGACATACAGGTCAGCCCGAGGACAAAGCAGAGAAAGGTCGAGAGACAATACTATGTTATTTTAGTTATTAATTGCATGCGTTATTGTATGCAACCAATATTTCATTTAAGAGTGCATAAAAATTGCATTCAATTAATAGTCCACAAAGCAGCTGATTTTTTACCAAGTTACACTGATATTTATATATGATATATTACCCCAATATTTGATTTAAGAGTGCATAAAAATTGCATTCAATTAATAGTCCACACAGCAGCTGAATTTTTACCAAGTTACACTGAGATGTTGAATCGTATGCGTCATGGCATGCAATTAATAATCCACTCGACAGCTGATTAATTAATGAAGAATAATTCCATAGTGTGATTTTTACTCTAATATTGGCGTATGAAGGAGGCCCCTTTTCCTCTTACATTATCATTGAAATTCAAAATTTCCAAAAACCTTGTATAAACGTCGACGCGCAATTTTAAAAGGAACAAACCTGTCAAATTTCATGAAAATCTATTTCTGCGTTTCGCCGTAAATGCGCAACATATAAACATTTAAACATATAAAGAGAAATGCAAAAACCGTCGACTTGAATCTTAGACCTCACTTCGCTCGGTCGAAAATGAGAAGAATATAGAACAATTTATGCTTCAATAATTTCAAGAGTGCAGTAGGCAGTAAAACAGGAAGGAGTAGGTTGTTTACAAATTGATGCAAAAACCAACCATAATCCACCATATTATTCCTTATTTTCTTTTTGTTCATCCATCTCTTCGCTGTTTTCATCAGCATTATTTTATTTGCACTTTAAATGTGAGCAAGAATCACACTTCATTGAAGCTGATGATATCTTTTGTCACAGGTGGCAGGAATGCCATCTTGTTAGAAATTGAAATAACCGCTACTGTTACAATGCTAAAGTTTCTTTAAAGATGGGAATTTTGGCGAAATTGGATGGTTACTATATCGCAATCTAACAAGTGGACTGTCGATTATTTGGAACATTCTGGAGGAATGGTGACATATTATGGGTCGACCAATCAGAATCGAGAATGGGCGTGTACTACATCATTCTCGCTTGTGATTGGTCAAAGCTGTTTGACACAGAAATCGGTTGGTGGCAGCACTTACAATGACAAATTATCACAAAACAAGAGAGAGAAAACTTCACTGGAAGAAGAAGGAGCGGAAGGAAAAGAAGAAGAAGAAGAAGAAGAAGAAGAAGAAGAAGAAGAAGAAGAAGAAGAAGAAGAAGAAGAAGATATTTTCACGGCGAGTTTTCGTTAGTCAGCTACACCGTTGCACACTATAACTTAGTCCAGGGATCAGGCAGAATAGGTTGGGGAGAATTGATTAAAGGTTGAATGATATAGGATAAAGTTAGAGGAATATTAGAGCTTTAAGAGAAAGGTTTTTGCTTTTGAATAGCAATAGGCTAGTATTATTCAGAATTTTTTGATAATTTTAGAATCAAATATAATGAATGATACGTCATCCACTGAACTTTCTGAAAGCAGCAGGAGCTTAAAAACCGGAGATACTTACTGTATGTGCCTAACTGTGTTGATCGTAATTTACTGAAATATTGATGAAGTGTATCATCACCAACTGGTATTAATAATTGTAGCAATAAATATTGTTACAATTATGAGTGATGAGAATTATGCAAATTAGCCTGAGAAGTTAGCCTGTTATAAAAATGGATTTTGCTGTTCTGCTTTTCTGTGTTGTGTGGTGTTGACTCTGTAAGTGTGTGCGTAGAAGCTAGGATCCTAGGAATAACATCAATTTTCCTGGAGCAACAGTCTAGTTCATGAACCTTGCTTTTTGCGTTGTGTAGTGTCGACTCTATAGGTGTGTGTGTAGAAGTTGTGGGAAGATCAACGATTTTCCTAGAATATAAGTCTGGTTCACAACCTTATAAGGCAAGGAATTTATAGCTGCCTAGGGAAAATAGCTGTCACTTGGTGGGAGAATGTATCTTGAATTGTAGTTGTAACGTCCCTTTCTATTGGTGGAAATTTCTCTAGAGTATAGTAACTGCCAATCACGGTTGGTGTTGGTTAGGTCTATTTAGTATGGACGATCTCACAGCTGTCCACCTCAAGACGAGAAAAGCGAAGTGGCTTCACTCGGCGTCTGTCCTCCGACATAAGCAGTACTAAATAATGTAGTCTGATCAGAACTTGGTGTTAACCATGGCTTCCATGCCAGCTTTAGGATTTTTAGTGTTTGGCTCTGGAACCTTTTGTTCCAGCAGCATTTTTAGTCTTTTGCCTATGTAGTCGCTTTAATTAAGAAGAGAGAGAGAGAGTATCAAATTGTCACCTCACCATGGAGATTTTTCTCCTATAACCGCTACTAAAGTGGTGTAAGTACGGGGATCAACGTACGAATCCATCATTTCATGGGTTCATGAACGTGTGTCTTTAAGCCGCTGAGACGCCTCTGAATCGATGGCCGTCCTAGCTTGGGGTATGCTGTCTCCTGTCCATCTGGACGTGTAGAGCTCGATCACCGAGCCTAGATTCAATTTGAAGAAACAGCTATGAGGTAACAACTTTTTCCAAATTAAACGAACGTCCCAGGAACTCCGGATGTGACAAAATGGGTTTTAGTGACGACAGACTTTCAATCAAGTAAAACGTGCGGAATTAGACTTTTGTTAAATCATAATTTTGAGATATTATTGGGGATAGATAGATTATTAATTTTATTAATTTGGTTTGAGTAATAGATTTTCGGTTGTATCTTTACATTGAAAAGTGAGGCCATATTTTCTCTGTAAGGATCCAGCTGGGAATTTCAGTTTTCTTTAAATTTATAAATAATTATAATCTTCTAAACTACTAAAATTTGAATGAGTACATGAGTTTTTAAAGGTCCCTTTTTTGATTAAATTAATGTTTTAAAATAATTCTCATCTTAAAGTTGTAAAGGATCAATGAAGTTTCAAGGACCCTAACCTTTCCTAAATTTGTTTTGATGACATATATTTTTCGAATAGTTTTTTTTAAGGTAGTATACCATGATGTGATACTTGAGGAATGTTTGTCCTTGCAGCGTTCATGATATAAAGATACTAAATAGTTATTATTGGGGGGGATCATTAATATTTGATAATGTTTTGATAGTGTTTTAAAGTTTCCAAGTGTGTTCAAAATTTAATGTTCTAAGAATTTTATGAATTTTATGTGGATCTTTTCTTAAAATATTTATTCTTATTTATGATTAACTTCTGAGACATATCGATGATAATTTTCAATAATTGCTCTTTTGAAATTAGAGTCCTTTAAGCTTTTATGATTCAATCTAAAACGTTTTAAAATGTAGAGCATACAGAGTAGGTTATTACCGAATTAAGTATATCAGAGATAACTTTCTAAATTTAGTAATTTTATTTTCGGTTTTCATGATTCTTCTTCTTGTTTTATTTGTTGTTTATTGATTTCTTTGTTTTATTAACTTCTTTGTTTTATTAATTGTTGAATTTAACTGTAAGAGGCGACAATATAATTGATACCTTCTCTCTATTTCGTTGTCTCTCTTGTCATTTCTGGTTTCCCGTTCTCTAGCACTAGGTATGTTTATCAAGCATCCCTTTTATTAAGTTATATTGTGTGTGCTTCTAAATTCTAAATTCAAAATTAACTTTCTAAATTCAAAGCACGGCACATAATCCCAAATGAAGGTAGTGCGAGGTCCACGTTATAATGGCAGTATTTAATTGGAACAGGTGTTGCTTATCCTTGGCTTGAAATATTTACACTTTCAGTATACTTACTAGTAGTTCTGTGAAGAGTAGACCTCGCGTCAATGTAACTTCATTGACCTGTTGTTATGTTTTCTCAAAAATTAATAAATAGTTATCAATTTAAAATGTCTAGAAAAAATCCTAAATAAATATAGAGCTTTCTGCCCTATCGTACCGTGACGTGTCGTCCCGGAATGTGAGTGTGAGCGCTGTTATCAGGTCTGGCTGCAACTGTCTATAGTGAGGTCCACGCTATAATGGCAGAGGATAAAGATAGGAGAATAGCGATGCCGATTCTCTGCATTAATTAATTATATTTCTAAATTGTCAAAAACGTAATTGGCATTGTTGTGGAGCTAGAAAAGGATAGTACCACCGGCTTTGTCGAATGATAGACAAGGATAGCAATTCCAAAGTTGAACAACTACTGTCATTATAACGTGGACCTCACTATACAACGTTGATGGAAAGATACATTTTCAAGATGTTCGATGTTTTTGAACGGGTAGTCTTATAGTCCACTAGACAGCTGATTTTTGATGAATAAATTCTATAGTCTGATTTTTACGGTAATATTGGCGTATTAAGGAGGCTCCTTTTTCCTTTTATATTATCCTTGAAATCCAAAGTTTCCAAAAACCTTGTACATACGTCGACGCGCAATTTAAAAAGGAACATACCTGTCAAATTTAATGAAAATCTATTACCGCGTTTCGCCGTAAATGCGCAACATAAAAACATATAAACATTTAAACATTAAGAGAAATGCCAAACCGTCGACTTGAATCTTAGACCTCACTTCGCTCGGTCAACTAATTGTTATATTCTTTTGAGTAGTATGAGGTATTCTTGACTCATGACGTATGAAGAATTGCGTTATTCAAAAATTTAAAAACTTGTAACAAGTTTGCGGCCACTTTATAAACTTGAGATATTTTGTCAAAGTACAAATTTATTTGTTTTAGCTGAAACTCAAGTTTGAGATATTCTGTTGCTAGTCGAGGCCAAATTTGAGCTGTTCCGTGTCGAATGTAGAGTGTGCAAGAGGCAATTAAGTGACTGTAGACGAAATCGGGCGTAAGGATGCGATTCATTAGCTGCTGAACCGACAGGCAAGTGTGCTCTGATGTGCTGTGCTGTGATGTGATGTCCGAAAGGCGAAAATGAGAGTGAAGAAGAGCGCAAGAAGAAAAAAGAAGAGGAAGAAAAAGCAGAAGGAAAAGAAGAGAGAATGAGATAGCGGGAGGAGAAGAAGAAGAAAAAGAGGAAGAAGAAGGTGAAGAAGAAGAAGAAGAAGCGAAGAAGGAGAAGGTGGAGGAGGAGGAGGAGGGGGGAGAAAAAGGAGCAAAAGGGGGTTGGGAAGAGGAAGGAAAGATGAGTGAGAAGAGGAAGAGGATGAAGAGGGAGAAATAGAAGAAAAAGAGGAAGAAGACGAAGAAGAATAAGAGGAAGAGGAAGAAGATAAAGGAAAAGAAAAAGAGGAGAAGGAGAGGGAAGAAAAAGGATAAGATAAGGAAGGAGAAGAAGAAGAAGAAGTAGAAGAAACAGAAGTAGGAGAATAAGAAGGAGAAGGAGTAGGAGGAGAAGAAGAAGAGAAATAAGAAGAAGAAAAAGAAGAAGAAGAGAAGAAGAAGAAGAGAAGAAGAAGACGAAGAAGAAGAAGGAGAAGAAGAAGAAGAAGAGAAGAAGAAGAAGAAGAAGAAGAAGAAGAAGAAGAAGAAGAAGAAGGAGAAGAAGAAGCAGAAGAAGAAGAAGAAGAAGAAGAAGAAGAGAAGAAGAAGAAGAAGAAGAAGAAGAAGAAGAATAGGAAGAGGAAGAAAAAGGGAAGGAGGAAGAATAAGAGTTCCTCCTCTTCCTAAGAAGAGAAAGTGGAGGAGAAGCAGAAAATGAGAAAGAAGAAGAGGGTGAAGAAGAGGAGGAGGAGGGAGAAGAGAAGGAAGAGTAGGGAAGAAGGAAGAAGAAGAAGAAGGAAGGAGAAAGAAGAAGTGGAGGAAGAAAAAAGAAGAAGAGTTGCTTGAGGCACAAAGTACGCACAAGCGCCAGTGTGCGGAAAGAGAGAAAGAGAGTTAGAGAGAATGTGATACCAGCCGAAACGAGATTGTAGACGTGAAGCTGCAAGTTATTGGATGTCCCTAAGGGGGAGGTGAAGGGGGGGTTAGTAAGAAGGAATGAACGAAGGGACAGGTTTGGGGGACTAATCTCGCAGGACCTATAGAGAAAAGCTAATACAAAAGGGTGAAAGGGACAACTAGCCGGACCAAGCAGTTGGAAGGATGTCAGAGGAGAGGAGTATACTTGGACACATGGAGTGTACTTGTCCCAACTAAAATTATATAGGCATCTATCTTGAAATTAATGTTGAGAGTAATAATTATTGAAGAGATAAATAAAAGGTTTAGCAGATTGGGAAGAAGTTTTCTTTATTGAGAATAAGTTTAAGCACTTGAAATTGGTTTAACAATCGAATCTAGTATCTGGAATTGTTTCAATGAATTGGTGGTTTTAATGAATGGAATGCCTCAGATCTGCAAGTGCCAGACAAACTGAAGCAAGTGGGAAGTTGTGCCGTTCAGTACATTCTCACAGCATCGCGTTTACGTTGCAGGCTGATACACAGGGAGACACACAGGGAGTCTAGTCAGTTTATTTACAAATTCCAAATCAGAAATATTGCGAAAGTTGACAAAACTTCCATCTGGAGGTGGTTTTTTGTAGCAGTTTTGCTGTTCCTATTTCGGAACTATAGTGAGGTCCATGTTATAATGGCAGTGAAGAAAGATAGGAGAAAAACGTTGCCAAGTCTCTCCATTTTGCCACAGCTGTTACTCAATTCATCCCATTGAATTTGATCTGATAATAATTATAATTTCCTTGATAAAATAATCAATTTAATGTCAAATTAATCAAGAAAATATATTTTTTCATAATTTGATTCAAGAATTTGCTTCCATAACTAAGATCAGATTTTTATTTTTATACAAACCTGAAATGGCGGCTAATTTAAAAAGCTGTGATACACCAATCTGAATTTCAAAACAACAGAAATTGAGTTATTTGGTAGGTATTCTATTCCAATGTCTTTTAAAAATGATAGAAAAATAGAAATCCTATTCAAAATAAGTAATTTCAATGGAAATAATTCTATAATAACCTTTCAATATTATTTATACCGGTAAGAGTAGGTCCAACCTAAACGTGTTGGCTAACTGAAGCATGGATGAAGTCTAGGATGGTTAGTTATCAACTTCTAAAATGTCATTTCAGGTATTTTAATTTGTGTTTCTCATACGGTAATTGTCTAAAAATTATTTCATTGTTTCAAAAATACATTTTAATAAATTATACGACTTGTGTACCAAAATATTTTGATAGAATGAAGAAAAAAATGGCGGCTGAGTTACTTTTGTACAGTCACTGTCAAAAGTAAAAATAAAATATTCTGGCAAACTGACAACATTGCAAAGCTAGAGAGAGATAGCGCTATCTGTTTTGTTGTATGATAGAAAAGGACAGCAAAAGTATTGTCAATCGTACACTGACATTATAACGTGGACCTCACTATAGGAAACATACTTGACTGTGATGAAAACATATGGTTTTATTACAGTCGAGTATGAATGGGAATCATATGATTATTTGTTCTGCAAACAGCTGTTTACCGGCTTGATTTCATGCATGGAAAACGGCTGAGATTGAATGACTATGACAAAAATAAAACAAGGAAAACAGAGAGGAAACTATACGATTCGAAAGCATGCTCCAGTCAGTGAGTGGATATTACATATATTTTTACAATTATTATTACAGTCTGCAAGTCATCCTTCCAGTATTAAAACTTGATGAAACAATAAATCAGTTCGTAATGGATGAAGAAATTCAAGAAAAGAAACTGTTGGGTATCGAAGAAGAAAGCATCTTCATTGAGTGTGTAAGGTTGGCATCTTGAAATGGCTTACTGGAATCGACTTGTGAAAAATTGAGTTGTACTGTAAGTGATATAAAATAGGATATATAATGGAGAAGTTGAGGTAATACCCCGTAAATCATACGAAAAGAGACAGGAGGAAAGCGAGAAAGAGATAGAGAATAATAGCTTCAGGATAGAGAAAGAGAAGAACAGCTTCAGGATAGAAAAGACTATCATTTATTTCCGGAACGATGCACGTCATGTGGCAATGAAAACGTGTAGAGATACTGGTGAAAACTGGAGATGGTTGAGATTATTTATCACGGACTCATTTTAAAAGGAGCATGAAAATTCCCTCGAGGCGAGAGAGAAAGAGAGAGAGAGCGACCGAATTTGGAAAGATAGACGGCCAGATGAACTTCAGATATACAAAGGCCACAATGGAAATATAAAGTTAGAGGTGCAGTGAAAAATATATAGTCAGACTAAAACATGGCTAAACTGGAGATGATTTTCAAGCGCAGACGCGATGAAATCATTCTAGTAAGGTACACGTTATTATGGCAGTGGAGAAAGATAGGGGAACAGCGTTGCCGATACTCTGCCTTGCCACTGCCTTCTATAGAGGATAGCTGATACCGGTATATGTGATGTAATATTAACTGTCAATTCTTGTTTAAAAGAATTAGTTATATCCTAATCGTCAAGAAAATAAATTTTCCAATAATTTAAAAATGAATATTCATATTTGAAATATGAATTTTTGTTAATTAATCATAATTCTACATTGTTGAAAAATGATCTGGCAACGTTGCGGAGCTAGAAAATGATAGCGCTGTCAGTTATGTCGAATGACATTGTTGCGGGACTAGAAAAGGATAGCGCAATATCTGTTTTGTCGAATGATAGACAAGGATAGCAACACCAATGTTAATCAAATGCTGCCATTAAAGTGTAGACCTCACTATAGTAAATGCAAGTGCAGTATAGTATCTACTTAACAAGATATTGGCATTAGAATCATGAATAATATTGAGATAAGGCTGAAAGGGGTTTAAAGGATATTTCCACTCACTTTCATAACCTTGGACATCTAAACGTGCGTACAGATATACGCGCCGCGAACATGAGCAATTCACTTTTAATCAGCTGACTATATCTGTATTTTTACAGCAACGGTAAGATACAGATATAAAAAGCTTGGCATCAGCTGATTAAAAGTGAATTGCTCATGTTCGCGGCGCGTATATCTGTACGCACCTTAAGGAACTATGATTGGCTTGATGAAAATGAATCATGAATGTAACCCAATCAATTATTGAGTCTATTGCTACTTTCTTGTAATTCTATCTTGCTATTGTTTTTTCAAAAATATGTTTTTGAATATTGCTTTTTGACGGCCGGGTTGGTCTAGTGGTAAGGAGCGTTGAAAACTTCAGTCTGCTAGCACTGACTGATTCGTGGGTTCGAATCACGTCGATGGCATGACCGTTTGATATCTCATAGAATAGGATAGAAATTATATTTATTGATACAAGAAAAAACATAATTGATATCTCATCAATTCACTAACGCGTTTTTCATCACCCACGCACAACAAAAAGCTCATGTGGGCAGAATCCGCAAAAAGAGTTGTTTACAGACCTGTAAACTTCCATATTTTTCGTTTGATAATATTTTATTGTTTATAACTTGAAAAATTCCCTTTTTAATTTCTTTTTTCAAAGATCTAGCAGTAGCAGAACCACTGCAGCTCCTGAATTTTTCCCTTTCTACAGTTTTGCACAACAATATAACATTATCGAAAACATCCGACAGATATTGTCATATCAATAACACTCTGATAACATTATTGATTGATATGAATATAATACGGCATTTATTTAGCAGAGTGGGAATTGAATGAATTTCAATCATCAATTGAATGCGATGTTTCCGGTATGCGTCACTACCATTCTCAGGAAACAATGCTCAATTATTCCGAATGGCAAGCTATTGAGAGGCATCAGCCGTAAGCCTCTTGCCATGCGTTCTTCATCATTCCGTCACGTTGCAGGCAACGTTTACTATTCATCAAAAATATTTTTAGAATTAATTTTGGCTCTTGAATGGAAAGCTATATCTCTAATGGATTCTCAAAACACAGATTGCAGCTAATCACAGGTATCGAAAGGTACATACAGCCAAGAACACAAGCGTATTTCACTTTTCATCAGCTGATGATGTGCTTACTAGTAGCTCTGTGAACAGTAGACCTCGCGCTCAGTAACTCACACTGATTATTCATTACAATAATTAGACTTGTCTCCATAAGCAACTATGTAAAATATTCTGACTAAACGTGTCTGCTCTTTACATTCCTTATGGCTAGTCGCATACCAGTTAGTCAAGACAAGACAACACATGAACAGACACGTTTAGTCACAATATTTCACATAGTTGCTTGAAGACATGTCTAATTGCAATGACCAATCAGTGTGAGTACTGAGTAGTGTCACAAGCAGCTATGTGGAGTATTGTGACTAAACGTGTCTGATCATGTCTTGTCTTGACTAACTGGTGTGCGCCGAGCCTAATACATGAACAGTACAAAACTGCAGGTGTAACCAAGACTGAAGAGTAATGGTTGACGCTTTGGTAGGATTTCCATTTCATCAATTTCAATCGTGTATTTGAAACACTGGGTTCAAAATATTAAAAATTTAACCGAATAATGTTATCAACGTTCTTCTTCATTTTCCGAGTTGAGATAATCGAAATATCAAAGAAAGTCGTAAGAATTTCATCAATTTCCTTCAAGATTAGGTAATGAGTTTCCTAAAGAAAATTACATCAAAGTTCCAACACTGCAAGATTTCAACAAGATCACTAAACTCATCATTCTTTCCATGCTGGCTGTCTAGTAGTAGGCTACTCGTATATATTCAATCAATTTCCCATCTGCAGCCAACAGAGTAACGTAAAAGTAAGCTCACAATTTATTTCCCTTTTCTTCTACCTTTTTCCTATCAGGAGCTCTATTTTTTTTTCGCTTCAATTTCCGCTTATCCAGTCCGAGACCATGTCACATTCCTGTTGTAGCAATACA